>NW_027113566.1:40225-51713 GCF_000696795.3 Halyomorpha halys | reverse complement strand
TTTTCTGCTTTCTTTATTTTACCTCTTTTTTTCTCCATTTTCCTTAACCACGTTATAAGTTATGTTCACTATATTATTATTGGTGTTTTCAATTTTTTTTTTTCTATTCATTTCTTATGGTATACTTATACTTTACTTATATTTTGCCTCTTTATAAATTATTATTGTTACATATATCTTCTTCCTCTCAATTTTCTTTTTCTTTCCATATTTCAATTTTTAAATTAGTAATAACTAATACGTTTATACTTCTTTGCATTATATACATTTATTTTTATTTCATTTCCTTAATTATGTTATTTTACCCAGTTTTTCAATTACCTATGTATACATTTTATTTCCCGCTTCTCTCATCACTTCATTTTATTAATTCTATTTTTTTAAATTATTCATTGTATGTTTATACTTTCTTTTTTATTTTCTATACTTACTTTGGTTGTTATCTTCTTCTGTTCTTAGCCCTGAAGAAGGCTAGAAACTCTAGCCGAAAAGTTGGCACAATAAAATAAGTTGCATCAACTTATTTGAGTTTCTCTTTAACCGCATCCCCAACCATCTCCTCGTACGTCGTCCACGGTCAACTATTTCTCATAATTTTGTTTTCTTTTACCTTAACTTTTTTTTTTTCAATTACCATTTCCAACATAAAAATATTAATTCCCAGCATATTTTTAACTGAGCAAAAGAAAAGCCTTTATTCACTTTTTACAAATGTAACAGTGTGCCTAAGTAAAGTTGTTCATTGTTGTAGCGATTAATGAAGCAAAATTAAGTTCAATTATTTATAAGACGATAAAAAGCAGCTTCTATCAAAGTTTTATTTTTCACCATGAACCATTTATAGTGCCCATATGCACTAAAACAATGATTGCCGTTAGATGTTATTATACTTCTCTTATTGATAAATATATTTCATTATTTAAAGTTTTAAATAATTTGATTCTTTTTTTATAATTATATTTTTTGTATGAACTTTATGTTCTTGCGAGAGATTTGTTAACACATAAAATTATATCAAATAAGAAAAAAAATTGAAGCAAATAAACAAGTAAGGTTTATATTTACCATAAACATCGACAAAAACACATAACTTTTGAAAATTTCAGATTTTAACAGTGGTCCTATTGGATATTTTATAGTTAAAATAATTTAAAATCAGAACAAAAACACTGTTTAAGCATCTCACCTGTGTGAAGGATCAATATGTTATTTTTGAAATGGGAATTTTTTATTACTTTATATTCACAATGACACTTAAAAGGCTTTCTCACCATCGTGTTGGTTCATTAGATGTATTTTTAAGTCTCTAGAACTTACTGATTTATAATTACAATGAGAACACTACAAAGAAATTTTTTTGTAGAAATCGCACAACTCCACTTCTTCAAATTTAGATTATAGGAGTGAGTTTTCTTGGATCTTGATCAACTCCATTTGCAGTTTATATCCAAGTGTATTTGAGAATTTTGTTAGAGTAGCAAATAAATTGAAACAGTCTTCCATGTTTTTGAAATCGCTAAATTTGTTCGAAAATTGCTCTGACAGAACTTGAGTTTTTCGGCATATTGAACATAAGCAATATTTTCATACGCAGAGAGCGTGGTGAAATTGTAACTGTTACCAGACAGCATCTGTGCATCCCACAAGCAGATTTTGTTCTGAAACCCTTTCAAATGGTAGTTCAAATCATTTACTAACTGTCCATGTTTTGAAGTTTCAAATATAAATCATTCAAATAGCCTTAGCCTGTAAGGTCGACCAGAAATGCTAATTCATAAATCCATTTTGGGTCATTATATTAAGATAGTGGTTAATCTTTTATTTGCCTAAAATCTGCTATCTCATTTCTAAGCTCATAAAACCGTTTTAGCATTTTATCTTTATTTAGCCATCTGACCACAATAATATGTTATGTTGTCATATTCAGCTGATAACTCACTTAAGCCCTCGGGAGCGAATAAAATTTATGGTTTTAACTACCACATCCACAGCATTCTGGAGTCGAATGGACTTATAACACAAGTTTTGTTAGTAGATAATGCAATGAAGGACTATCAACTCATCTTTTTGCACATTTAATTCAGTTGCTTTTTCATTCAAATTTCGGATGAAAACTTTTAAGTAAGCCAACATTAGAAGGTGCACCATCTGTGCATACACCAACTAATTTTGACCATGGCAAACCAAAACTTGTGAATACCTCTTGAACTTCATTAAAAATGTCTCCTGTAATGGTTACTTTTAGTGGCTGTAAAGCAAGCAGTTCTTCAGTAACAATGAGCTCTTTCTCAACACCTCGAATTAATATAACCAGTTGAGCTGTTTTGGACAAATCGGTGCTCTCGTCTATTGCTATGGAAAATGATTCAAAACCAGCCATACGGTCAGTGCATGTTATTTTTATATCATTAGCCATCATTTCTATAGGTCGGACAACAGTTCGTCTTGACAAACTAATTTTTCCAAATTCATTTTTCTTTTCAGGACACAAAACACTGCAAACTTCTAACATCCACTACTTGATAAATTCTCCTTCGGTAAATGGTTTTAATGATTTTGCAAATTTTGAACTAACTATAAAACTAGCTTTTACAACATTATCATGTTGTGTTCTTTGTTTATGAAACATTTGCTGCTGTCTTTCCAAATTTGTTGTAAGCTTCTGGATTTTGTCTTTTTTTATTTGTCCTGTCAGTGAGTTCAGCATAGGATGCTTAGTTGAGCAATGCCTCTTTATATTGAATTCTTTTATCACTGAAAGGGATTCATTACATAGCAAACAATTAGGCTTACGATTGAGCAAGATAAAAAAGAATTCTTCAGTCCATTTTTTTTAAAACTGGTGACCCTCTGCATCTACTTTTTGTTCGATTAACTTAATAACAAAATATAATCAAGATGCACACAAAGTCACAAAGCAAATTGACTGCCCTAGCAGTTCCCTAGGATATTGCTTGTTGAAGTTATCATCTCAGTACCTCAAATAGAACTAAACTAAAGTTCGAGCCATCCACCTGCTTGTATAAGCAAAATGGAGGAATGATCTAGAATCATCTAGTGTAGAACAATAGAGAAGCAATAATATTTTGTTGCGCCGCCAGTGATTGGCCACTCTTTGATGATCACCGCCACTCAGCTTGCTCATTAACTTGATTCTGTTAGAATGAGTAAGTAGCGAATTATTTTTTTTTAATTGGGTTTTTCAAAATGTCTTGCGGGCCAGATCAAATCTTACAGCAGACCAGGGATTGCCCACATATATTCAAAAAGATATTTTGTACTGCTTTATATTCACAATGAGGGCACTATGATGAGGCTTCTCACCTGTATGACGGAACATTACACGTTTTAAATAGACCTTTTGTACTGCTTTGTATTTGAAATGAGGGCACTGAAAAGACATCTAATCTATATGACAACGCAATATATGTCTTCTTAATGTTGTAGAAGTAACTGATTTGTAATCACAAATAGAACATTGATATACCTTTTCCCCAGTGTGGCGGTACATAATATGTTTTTTCAAATAACCCCTATGTACTGTTCCATATTCACAATGAGGACACTGATAAGACTTCCTCCCTGTATGATTGGTCATTATATGTTGTTTTAAACGGACATTTAGTGCTGCTTTATATTCACAATGAGGGCACTGTAAAGGCTCCTCACTAGAGTGATTGGTCATTATATGTTTTTTTAAACTGCTATTTCGAACTGCTCTATATTCACAATGAGGACAATGAAAAGGCTTCTCCCCTGTGTGAGTAGACATTACATGTTGTTTTACATGGACCTTTTGTACTGCTTTATATTCACAATGAGGACACTGAAAAGGCTTTTCACCAGTGTGATTGGTCATTATATGTTGATTTAATTGGCTTTTTCTTATTGCTTTATACTCACAATGAGGGCACTGTATAATCTTTACACCTGTATGACGGCGCATTATATGTTTTCTTAATGCTATAGAAGTAAATGATCTGTAATCACAATGAGAGCACTGAAAAGACTTCTCACCTGTGTGATTGATCATAATATGTTTTTTCAAATTACCCTTACATACTGCTCTATATATACAACAAGGACACTGATAAGGCTTCTCATTTGGATGACATGCTATAATATGTTTTTTTATATCTGCAGATTTAACTGATTTATAATCACAATGAGGACATTGAGGAGGCTTCTCATCTATGTGAAGGACCAGTATGTGATTTTTTAATTTGTCCTTATGCATTGTTTTATATTCACAATGATAACATTGAAAAGGATTCTCATCTGGCTGACAGTTCATTATATCATCATTCAAATAGCAATTTTGTATTAATATATATTCGCTTGTTTCATCCTTATCCTCAGAAGTTACTTGAAGTGAATTGTCAATTTTCTCTAAATCAATGTTTATCCCATCTTTCAAGAAATTCTCCATCTCAATGGTAGAATCCTTGGAACCTATAAACAATAATACTTATTAAAAATAAATATTACAACACAATTGAACAATATAAATTAATAGGAGAGCAGTATGGAAGTGGTAGAGATCCAAGGGACTCCTACTGGAAGAGTTTGATTTGAGGAGTCGCGACCATAGGAGTATATAGACCAAAGTGACAGAGGAGCCTCTGTTATAAAGGTATGGAAAGGAGCTAATGCCATCTCTTTAGAGAGAGGGGATTAGAGATAGTAACGGAGGATTAGCTACTTCAAATTGATGTTGATATAATTTTGAACTAATTGTTATTAACTTTAAAAGCTTCACTGAAAACAGTTTAATAGTGCAAAGAGAATGAGAGGTATTTAGAAATAGGGGACCACAATAGAAATTTCTTTAAAATCATATTTGGATACAGGATAACCCACTACATAATACCCAATAAACGACTACAACGACATAAAATAATATCTAATATCCTTCCGTTAATCTTGAAAGAGTTCAAAGAATCCCCTTGGGTAAAAAAATGCAGAAATTTAATTAATATGATAAGATCCTACTGGACTAAGAGTCAGGTTCAACAAGAAGCCGATGGTATGATGAAACAGTAAAGAGCTAATGGAATCCTCTGAAAGAGGGAGGAGGGAATGAATACAGTGAGAGAGGCCATGTTACTTTAAATAGCTGTGATCTGATATAAATCTGAGCTAATAGTTATAAACTTCAAAAGCCTTTTAAAACTCTTTGGGAGTGGGGTCAACAGAACTCCCCCCCCCCAAAAAAAAAAAATCAGAGTTCTGGTAGCTTCCCTAAGAGTTATAGGGTTTGCAATAATATTAAGAAACATTTCTGTTGTTTAAGACTCAAAAAATACCTATTTAAAGAGCGTGCAACCCCCTCACCAGGAGTTCTACAAAATTATCCTTTATAATCAAAGTGCTAAATCTGAGCTAATAGTTATAATCTTTAAAAGCTTCATTGAAAACAGTTTAGCAGTTCAAAAAGAATGGGAGGTATTTAGAAATAGGAGACCATTGCATACATTTGTTAAAAATCAACTTTGTATCCAGGATGACCCACCATTACTGCTCTATGTAAAAAATACTACCACATAATGCCCAATAAACAACTACCACTACAAAAGATCATCTAATATCTTATATCCTAATATCTTCAAAGAGTTAAAAGAACCGACCTGGGTAGAAAGCCAGTCTAGTCTGAGAAGTTAATAGAATTCAACTTGATTTAACCCTTTCAAGACAGCTCATATTCTGGAGACCACCCCCACAATCCAAATTTTTTATTTTCTTTATACTGGGCATTTTTGATAAAAAAACATGTTTGCAATAGAAATCAGTCACTTTGTACAAATAAGATGATTGCACAACGTGTGTGCAGGTAGCTCCTCTAAATGTTTTTATTACGAGGGATAGATTGCAAGTGTGCAACTTAAAATAAAATAAAAACACATTATTAAATTGAACATTCATTCCAGAAAGATTCGAAGTAGTAGAGTAACATGAAATTCTCATTTTAGGTTCAGTTATGAAGGAAAGAATATAATTATAGATAAAATGAAATAAATAAAAATGAAAGAATATAAACATAAATTTATAAGAAGCAGTACAAGATAATGAATTATTCTGGAAGGATGACCCTTACTTTTGTTTTACAGAATGATAACTCTTGAAACAATTCCCCAAACATAATCCAACACGAAATTTTATTTTTACACACTTCTCGGATAATTTTTGTTTTTAATGAGTCTTGCTCAAACGGCCACTTCTTCAATACTGACTGATAATTGCAATTAAAGATCATTGTACACACGCTGTGCAATTGGTCTTTAATGTCTTAAAAAAAAAAAATGGGTTCAAGATCAAGAAGTCTAATTATCGAGAGCTTTGAATGAGGAAATAGTTAAGATTATTTTTATTTCAAATTTGCCTCACCACAATTATATAGTAGTCCTTCCTCTTGCCCGATAAAAATGGTGTGAACTGCAACAATAAATAATAATAATTTTAAATTATTAAGTTCAATTTCTGTTTTCTTAATAAACTTGACACTCTGATCTAATACTTTATACTATTAATAACACAGGTCTACAAAATAATAAAATAAAGCTACATGAAATGATATTTTCATTTCTGTGAAGTTGTTGGCCCCCCATCCTCTAAATATTTGAAATTTTTTTAGAGTTCTGGGAGCGCCCCTAAGAGTTTTAGAGTTCTCAATTATATACAGAAACAGTTCTGTTGTTTAAAACATGAAGAATACCATTCAAAGATACACACAGCAACCACAAATTATGTGTAACTTTGACACCCTAACCTTTTTGCTGTCAACTTTAGAACTTTGATTATCACGGGTAATTGTCAGAACTCTCAAAAAACGACAAAAAACTTTTGATAGAAAATTTTCATATTAATTCTTGGAGTCCTTGTAGCTTCCCTAAGAGTTCTATAGTTCAAAATAATTTTAAGAAACATTCTGTTTTGATTCAGACACGAAAAATCTAATTACAAAGATGTGCGACTTTTGAGAAACCCCACAATTCTAAAAATCACTTCTCAGAATGAAAATTTTCAATCACAGATTTCTGACGTTAAACCAAAAGATTTATTGGGTGACAAAGTTGCACAATATGTGTGGTTGCCACATTTAGCTTAGAATGATATTCTTCATGTTTTAAACAACAGAACTATTTCTGAAAATAATTGAAATAATTAATAGATAATTTAATTTGAATAAAATAATATAGAGGATGGGGGGCCAACATCACAGAGTAGTAGTATGGACACCATGAACTAAAGAACTAAAATGATTTATTTTTTCTTATTAGATTTAATTAACTAAAACCTGGTACTATACAAAAAAAATTCATCACGTCAAGCTGTTTGTAAAACTAGAAAACATAAAAAATACACTTTAGAAATATTTAAAAAAAAACAAAACAATAGAATTATAAAAATGCGCTGTGTCAAGTTCTTCCACGCTAACGTAAAACTCTATCTAATGTAAATCCAAAGAAGCTATAACAAAACTTTATGACCAAAATCATATATCTCATAAAATCTATAGCTGTTAGAGCAGATCTATTTCTTAATAGATAATACCATTTAGTGATATCAGAAATTACAAAAAAATAATCTCTATTTTAAAGATGGATCCGCCATATCGATTTTTTTAAATTAAATTAAATTTATACATGTATACATATGTCTACTCATATATATTTTTGGTTACTGATGTATGCAGCCAGATTAAAAATAATTAAATCATCTTAATTATTAAATTATCTTCAGGAGGAGGAATTTATCTCTTTGATTCCTCCCTTGTATAAACTACTGGTAATTACAATTTATGAATACAAAATATACAAATAATAATGAATAATATGAAAATATTAAATTTCCAATAAACATTAGTTTTATTCAAACTTACAATTGTATCCATTCACATTTTTACATATATATAGGTTGACCACAACATCCTTCTTACCAAACTACGAAATCTTCCTCTATCCAACAGTGCTTTGCGCTGGTTTCAATCCTTCCTATCCGATCGTTCCCAGTATGTAGTGGTTCCTGATAAATCTCCATTAATGACTCGACCCCTCACCTGTGGTGTCCCTCAGGGTTCATCACTATCCCCTACCGTTTTTGCTATCTTCATCAATGATCTTCCCATCCAACATTCTCAATACGATTTGTACGTAGATGATTTCCAAATTTACCTTTTCTTCTCACCTTCTGACCTATTAGTTGCTACGGAGAAGATCCAGGAAGACTTGAATAGAATTAGCCAGTGGGCACAAGAAAACAAGCTTAAGATGAATGCAGAGAAGACTAAGGCAATCGTAATAGGATCCAATCACCTCCTGAAAAATATTACTCCCATTCCAACTTTATTCCTAAACAACAATTCAATACAATTCCATTCATATGTTAAAAACCTTGGTATCACTATAGAACAAACTCTCTCCTTGAAAAACCATGTCTCCGATATTTCCCGTTGTACCTTTTCCACTCTGAAGCATTTAAATTATCTTCATCACCTACTTCCTTTTGAAACCTGCAGGCTCCTGGTTACTTCCTTGATATTCCCCCACTTTAACTATTGCTGTGTAGTTTACAGGGTTGTCTCTCGGGATCTCAAAGCAAAATTAAAACGGTTAAATAATTGCTTTGTACGATTCATCTTTGGGTCCCCAGGGACACCTCTCGCCCGATTTTATGAAGAGTTGAAGAGGCTTTACCCCTCCTTCCGTCGTAAATATTTCCTTGCTTCCTTTCTCTATTAAGTTATCTATTTCTGCCATCCATCGTTCATCTCAGATATCCTTCAACTTAAGTCCTCAGAGCATTCCCGCAATACCCACTCACAGCCTTCAGACTTATATGTAACTGCCCATCGAACCGCAGCCTTTGGTACATCTTTCCTCATCCGTTCCTCTTCCATATGGAATTCTATTCCTCTTTTATTCATAGTTTTAACACCTTTCCAATCTTCAAATCCTGTATCTTTAACTACCTTCTGTTCACCCAATTCTGGAAGAATAACAATTGAAAGTTTCAAAAAAGCTTTATAAATTTTCTGTATTTTATGTCTTAGATTTTTGTTTATAATTGTAAATATGTACACAAGCAGAAACTATATCTTTTCACTTATTATTTTTTAGTTTAATTGTATTTGATTTTTTATCATTCTTTTTTCTTTTTATTTACTATCAGAAGACATCTTATGTTTTATGATATGACAAGTGGTTTTATTTTATTTGTTTTATCATTATTTTATATATTCTGTTAATTATTGTTGTTTATTTGTATATTTTTAGATTCATTGTATTATTTTATTTTATGACATCTTGTAATTTCATCCCTATTTTGTAATTTACTCTAAAGCCTCTATTTTGACGCCTGTAAATTATTCTAAAGGGATCAATCCCAGAATAAATAAATATTATTATTATATTCTCATATCTGGAAATAACGAAGAATTGCTGGCTCTGCTTGCAATAATAAAAATAAGGTTGAGTAAGCTCAAAGCCACAAAATACGAAGTGTGGCAGAAAAGTAATGACACTGATTTTTATTTTCCTAAGTTTTTATCTATTTTGAAACATCAATGTTATCCCCTTCAAAGTAGTTCTCTTGGGCAGCTACACACTGATGGAGACTTTGTTCCCACTGATGGTAGCAGCACTGGAAGTCTCTAACCGGTATAGTCTTCAGTATGTCCGTTACACTCTTTTGGATAATTTCCAAAATCCTGAGATGACGTCCTTTGAGGAGTATTTTCAGTTTAAGAAAAAGTCACAGAAACTGAGATCAGGTGAATAGCAGGGCTGGGGAACCACAGGAATGCCTTTTGGGTTAAAAATTCTGTTATGGAGAGAGCAATGTTGTATTAAAAAAATCCATGATTCATCATTTGTGATCACATAGCAAAAGAGATCTTGATCAAGATCAAATTTACGAGTTCACTCAACATTCTTAATGTTAAACAACGGTCTAATCTCATAAGAGTGTTCACATGTTTGATGTTTTTGAAGTTGAAGGCTTCCCTGAAAGGTGTTAATCGACGTTTTCTTTGCCTTCCAAATATGATTCGTGCCAGTGAAAAACTTGAGCTTGTGATAAAGAAGGTTCCCATAGGCCTGTTTTTTTTTTCATATGTCGCACTTGCCGATTCACCAAGCTTAACACAGAATTTTATGGCACAACATTGCTCCAAATTCTACTTTTCCATTTTACGTTAAGCACAACCAAAACACAACTTCACTAATAGTAATCACAAAAATCATGTAGTCAATGGAAGGAGTTGAAACTCGTACTGAGCAACAGCAGAGTATTGATACGCATGCTCTATCAAAGACAACAGCGCAGGGTTACCAGATTGTGTTACTAGCAGTGTTGCCAGTCTTATTACTTTTCTGCCACACCTCATTTAACTGGAATATTGAATATGACAATACCAGGTCAAAACCTGTCTTGATTATTGGGAAATTAGATCAGACACATCATTGTCATTTTGAGGCTACCAAACTAAAGCTTACCAAACCTAATTAACATTTGATTGAAACACTTTACTAACAAATAGTTTTTTTACTTTTTAAACGTAATAAAATATGCAAAACATAATATTGTTGCATCATAGCAGAGCCAAGAAATAACCAAAGAAAAAAAACTATTTTTAGTAACAAATTGACAATTAAGAACAATAACGAAATTGCAAAGCACTGAGGTTACAATTTCATACTCAATATGAAAAAAAAATCTGCTGCATTAATCTTTTCTATATTACTGCCACCATAATTTATTATAATATGATTAGATGATAACTAGGAGGGGAAAAAACTAAGAAAGACTTTTAAAATTAATTTGGAGTAAAGAGTGTTTCTATTGTAAGATAAATTGTAGAAAATCATTACTCATGGACTCGGTCGCCCACTCAAATGTTAATAAATTAAATGTTTCTCACCGTCATCTGGGATAATAAGCTCGTCTGGTTTCAATTCAATGATCTCATCTGTAAAAATGTGAACAAAATAATATAATGAATAATAAATCAGAATTAGATGTTTTTAAATTCAAATATAAGATGGTTTTATCTAGGAAGCACCATTATGAGATCATAAATAAAAAGTTAAAAAAAAAAAAAGTCTGAAAATATTCTCTAGAACTAAAAATATATCTTCATATAATTTATAAACTATGGCAAAACACAATTAGAAATGACAATTTTTTTAACTTTGATGTCTATCAAGTTTGAAGACTGTAAAAGATAATAGAAAAATTGGCCACAAATAAACAAAATTTGTTTTATAAAAAGGTGAAGATAGTTGACCATTAAGTGTGTTCTTCTGCTGACCGCGCCCCCTGACCATTTTCTCCTCTTAAAATTGGTTTTAGACATAAAACTCAAGCTCTATAAGGCAAATCCAATGAAGCTACAACAAAAATAGATAATATTGTAGTAGAGTAGTTTCCTACTTTTATTTAATTGTATTGGTACCACTGCCATATGTAAGGTTACCTAGCTATAAGGTTG
>NW_027113566.1:36208-38880 GCF_000696795.3 Halyomorpha halys | reverse complement strand
GGTGTTGGCAGCTCAAGATAAAAACCCAACAAGTGTATTTGAATCAACAGCTACACAGTGCTGGCTTTCAAATCAGGGAAAGTTAATGCTGTATGGAACAAGGGAACATGGGGGCACTCTTTACAAAGCAACAATTGAACCAGTGAAACCAAATCCTGAAGTGAATATTGTTGATGATTTGTTGCAGCTGTACCACCAAAGGTGGGGTCATCAAGATAAGCGGCATGTCTAAGCTAAAATGCTCAAAGAATTGAACATAAAAGTGGCTAAAGGAAATGAGCAATTTTGTGAGCCGTGTGTTTATGGAAAGGCACATAAACTTCCATTTGGACATAGACAAAAACCAACAAAACCAGGACAGTTACTGTCAGCAGATGTATGTGGGCCATTTCCAGAGTCGTTTTCAAAGAAAAGGTACTTAGATGTTTTCAAGGACAGCTATACTAAGTTTCGTTACGGCTATCTGATGTCAGAAAAATCAGAAGTTAAAGAAATGTTGAAAAAGGTTCTTCAGCATGCAAAAGTAATGGGCCATCCAATACAAGAAATGATTAATGACAATGGTGGTGAAATGGATAACAATGAAATCAGAGAGATTTTAAGTGCAGCGGGAGTCACACAGAGGTTGACAGCCCCTTACACACCCCAGCAAAATGCCATTTGTGAAAGGGAATTTTGGACAACTGTCGAAATGGCAATAACATTTAAATATTCCAACGAAGATTTAACTTTTCCAGAAATTATGTGGGGAGAATTTGTAGCAACTGCAATTTACATCCTAAAAAGAACAGGAAAGTTGTCTCTAGAAGGTGTGAGCCCCTATGAGGTATGGATAGGCAAGAAACCTAGAATAAAGCACTTGAGAGTGATTGGTTCTGTATGCTACGTCCACATTCCTGATCTGAGATGCAAGAAAATGGATAAGAAGTCCATAAAAGGATACCTGATAGGCTATGACGGAGATGAGCGATACCGTATATGGGTGAAAGAAAAGAACAAAGTCATTCTAAGTGGTGATGTTCTATTTCAAGAGAAATTGAGCAAGTGTGAGTTTGTTAAATTGCCAATAAAAGACACTGACATTCAAGATTGTGAAAAACCAGAAGACCAAGAGGTGTCTGATGAGACAAGAGATTCTGAAAAAGAAGAAGAGTCTGAGTCTGAAGATGAATCAGTCGACGAATCAGAGAACAGACTCTCACCCTATTCACACAATTTAAGAGACCGCTCAAAGCTATCAAAACCAGCACATCTGAGAGATTATGTGTTGTTTGGTGAAGAATTCATTCTTCGAGTCACAACACCAAACACTTATGAAGAAGCTCTGAGTAGTAGTGATAAGAAAAATTGGCAACAAGCTATGGACAGTGAAATGAAATCATTTAAAGAGAATCGCACATGGGAACTCACAAGTCTACCCAAAGGTTCTAGGGCCATCTCGTCTGAATGGGTGTATAGAATCAAGTCTAACCCTGATGGTTCAATAGACAAATATAAGACTTGTAATGAGAGGTTTCGCCAGAAGTATGGTGTGGATTTTAATGAGACTTTCAGTCCAGTAGCAAAACTTGGCATGATATGAGCAATGTTAAGCATTGCAGCTGCAGAAAATATGCATTTAATTCAGTTTGACGTGTCAACTGCATTTTTATATGGCCACCTAGATGAAGACATCTATATGGAACAACCTGAGGGGTACACAGATGGAACAAAAAAGGTTTGTAAACTGTTGAAAAGTTTATATGGTTTAAAGCAAGCTCCTCGATGTTGAAACAAAAGATTTAACACGTGTCCTAAGAGCTTTAGTATTCAGAACAAGTGAAGCTGATCCTTGTTTGCATATTAAAGAGAGCCTAAACAACAAATTATTGGTAGCATTATTTGTTGATGATGGATTAGTAATGGCAAATAGCAAAGAAGAGGCTGAATTGTTTATAAAAGAGTTGGAGAAGGAGTTTAAGATCACAGTTAAACCAGCTACATATTTCCTTGGTTTGGAAATTGAGTGTCTAGAAAATTCTATAAAAATTTGTCAGCAAGCATTTATTATCAAGAAGTTATTACAGCGTTTTAACTTTCAAGACTGTAAACCTGTGTCCACTCCCATGACTAAGTTAGATGAACACAATTCAGAACAAGACAGGAACAGTAGTTTCCCATATAGAGAAGCTGTTAGAGCTTTGATGTATCTCTCAAGGACCCTGGACTGTCCTAGTAATCAGGATATAGTACGACTGAAGAGAATATTTCGCTATATCACTGGTTCATCCAGTTTGGGAATATGATACACTGCGAACGGGAGTCATGAACTCAGCTGTTACAGCGAAGCAGACTTTGGTGGATGCAACAAAACAGAACATTCAACTTCTGGAGTCGTTGTGACGTACGCAGGAGGGGCAGTGTTAGCGTCAACAAATGACAGCAACTTCGACAACTGAGGCGGAGCTAGTTGCAGCAAATAAAGCAGTAAAAGAAATTATCTGGCTGTCTAGACTATTTGAAGACATGGGCTATCCTCAAAAAGTGCCTACATTTCAAATTGACAACCAAGCAACAATTTGACTGTGCCAAAATCCAGAGAACCATCGTCGCACGAAGCATATATAAGTAAAATTCTTTTTCATAAGAGAAAAAATTTTGGATGGTGTTCTCAAAGTATAGTACATCCTCAC
>NW_027113566.1:31279-34353 GCF_000696795.3 Halyomorpha halys | reverse complement strand
TGTTCCCACTTCTCTTTGAAAAATATAAAAGATAAGACTACAATCATAGATCTCATAAAATTTAGAGCTCTAAGAGCAATCTTATTTCTTAATAGATATAACTGATTAGTGATAATAGAACTTTAAAAGTAAATCTTATCTAATTTAAAGTTGAATCTGCTATTACAATTTTGTTTAAAGATAAAAAATTTATTTTTTAGAATTCATATCAAACTTTGACTGTAGAGATTCAATTTATATATGTATATATAAATTTAATAATAAGTGTATAATCATATACACTTTTGGTTACTTGTGTGAAAAATAATTAAATTATCTTAAGAATTTCAGAAGGGATTTCTCCCTTGTATAAACCACTAGTAATACAAAATATGAATATATTAAATTTTTAAAAATAAAAGATTTTTTGAAAATTTTAATTGTACTCATTAATACCTGGATATAGTGAAGAATTAATCGCTCGGCTAGTAATAATAAATAATAAGGCTTAGTGAACCAAAAACCACAAAATATAACCTAAACATAGAATCAAAATGATATAAAGTCCAAAACCTATCTTGATTACAAATAAATTAGATCAGATGTCCTAATACTGCCATTTTAAATGGCTACTAAACTAAATTTTTACCAAAAGTAAATAATAATGGAAAATTATGAAGCAGGAATACTTACAACCATATACAGGTTCCTCTGCCATCACATCTGTTAAATTCAAACCTAAAAGTAAACAATACAACAGATATTTTAATTAAGACAACACAACAATCAATCTAAAATTTGAACTATTAGAAAAAAATTTGTTTTAAACATAAAACTCTAGCTTTATATAATGTAAATCCGATGAAGCTATAACAAAAATAGCTAAGACCAAAATCATAGATCTCCTAAAATCTATGGCTCTTGGTACAATCTATTTCTTAATAGATATTACGAATTAGTGATAGTAGAACTTCAAAAATAAATCTTACTTATTTTAAATTTAAATCCACCATTTCATTAACTTTAAAGGATATAATTTTTTAAATTATAAATATCACCAAGTGAAAAATAATTCAATTATCTTAAGAATTTCAGCAGGAGGGATTTCCCTCCTCGATTCCTTTCTTTTATAAACCACTGGTAATATAAAATATATGAATGATAATGAATAATATGAAAATATTAAATTATTAATGATAATATTAATTTTATTGATAATTTTAATTGTATTTATACCTTTACAAACTTTCTCATACCTGGAAATAGCAAAGAATTAATGGCTCTACTAGTAAAATTGAAAAATTAGGCGTAGTAAACACAAAGCCACAAAATATAACCTAAACATCAAATGACAAAAATATAATGTCAAAACCCTTCTTGATTACTGATAAATTAGATCAGATGTCCTAACACTATATTATTGTTACTAAACTAAGGTTTACCGAAAATAATTAATAATGGAAAATTATGAAACAGGAACACTTACAACCATATACAGTTTCCTTTCCCATCTCATCTGTTGAATTCAAACCTAAATGTAAACAATACAACAGATATTTGAATTAAGACAACACAACAATCAAACTAAAATTTGAACTATTGTAAAAAGAGAGAATAAAATGGTATAATTTTTAAATATTGATGATATCAGTTAAAATTTGGTTATCTCATTTAAAACAATAATTATACTTATATGGAACATTTACTAAACAAAAAAGGTAAATAAAACAGTTCAGGATTAGCTGCCACCTTGAAGCAACTAAACTAAAGCCTAAAGCAACTACCCAAAACAAATTAACATTCAAAAATTTTGATGAGGGGAAACTTACGAGCTGTTCTAGTTTCATTTGCCATATCTTCTTTTATAATTAAATCTGAAAGTAAAAAACGATATAAGATATCTAGAGTAAGGCATTACTGCTACAAATGTAAACTTTACACCACTAAAAAATAATAAAATGCAATAACAATATAAGTTAGTAGTATGATTCAAAATAATATAAATCAAGATAATACAAAACTACTAACTTCTGAAAAAAAAAAAAGTTTTAATACAAACAACAAAAAGTAATCTTTCTTTCTAGAAATTAAATAAAGTTAATTACAAATTATAAGAAAATAAAACAATTTCTTTTCATCTGCCAACAAACCTTTGATATAATAACAAACTAAAACCCACCAGTCCAGTTCAGTAACAATGCATCAATCTTACTGAACGAAAAAGTCACCATAAGTTACTGCATTTTCAAACAATTTGCTAAGACTAAATATATGACATTACAATTAAACAAATTTTAAAATGTAAATAAATCCATAATTCTTATATCCCATAAAATTAAAACAATCGTTTTTACGTGTTAGTTATATAGAGACAAATAAATGGGTGTTCTTACCGATTTCGTCCAATTCTTCCTCAACAGAACACATCGTTAACTGACCTACAATGACACTCGAGTCTACAAAGATATTGAGTATTGATTAAAGCACTCAAGCGATAAGAAATGGTAGTTCATGAACGAGCAAGTTCCAAAAAGTTTTCGGAACCTAAGAGAAAGGATTGAGTAAAATGCCAATTAAAGAGAAGCCAAAAAGGGCCTTATGTAAAATGTGGCGATACAAGGAGAGGAGTATGGGCAAATTGCTGTGGCTCACTTACGTCACTGTTTACATTATTGTTTTTAAGTTTCATACGAATTCCTCAAGAGCTGATTGTCTTTGTCGATTGACCAAATTACTGAAAAGCTCACACTACCTTTTGTATTCAGTTCATATTGGCGAATTAATGAGCGATTTTCAAGAAAAGTTTTTTATTACAAAAATTACATCAATGGGAAAAATTCAAGGGTCTGTTTCGTGTGGTGGTTAATATATTCGCTCAGAAGGCCGATACGTTGTGTGGTCATTTGCATTCTTGTTGCTATCAATGTAAAAAAGGTTTGCAGAAATGATATAAAGGCTAGAGTAAGAGAGGTTGGGATACACGGAGAAACCGGAAAGACACCCGTCTTTCCAACTTACCACAACGCTAGTGGGAATCAGTCCAATTTTAACGGATAAGGTTACGCTTGCGGAGAACACCAATCTCCTAACCTAGC
>NW_027113566.1:29551-30464 GCF_000696795.3 Halyomorpha halys | reverse complement strand
TTGTCCAATCTCCCGGATCTGCCTGGCTGATATAAGTTGACACTACATTACCTTCATCCTCTCTCTTTCTCTCTCTTTGCAATGTATCCGTGATAAACAAAAAAAAACACATTAAATATCACTTTTATGGATATGTAAGAGTGGAATTCAGATACTATTGCTTTGGGGAGCAGATTATATTACTCCTTACTCTACTTCGTAACTGATAAGGTGACCTAACATTTTCCCTACCTTCATCTTCGGACTCGGGGAACCAGTTTGGGTCATGAACATTGTTATCGATGTCAAGTTCATCATCACTTTCCACAGTCTTTCTTCGTTTGTACATCATTAGGTGCCCCCATTAGTTCTTGGTCAATGGCCGATCCTATTCCTAGTTGTTCGGAGGGTATGGCTCGCTCTGAAGAACCGGATAATGTTGGGGAATAATTCGCGAATGCGATTGACTTATCCTCTAGATTAGTTGGTTTCAGTCTATTTATATGTACGGTATACCTACCTCCGTTTTGTAGCAATGGGGTGTACGTCCATGGTGACACCTTCTTAATAACTTGGTGCGGGCCTGACCAAGGATGCCTAAATTTCTTTGACTCCCCTCGAGTCACAGCTGGTTCATATAAATAAACTAATTCTCCTTCCACGTAGCTCCGCATTCCTTTCCCTGAATCATAATTTCACGAACGCATTTTCCAAGCCTTTTCTGCTGATTCGTTGGCTCTTTGGTGAACTTCAGAAAGCCTAATTTTTAGTGCTGAAATATAACCATTCATCCGCCCTGGAAATGTATTTTGAGACAAATTAAATGGAAACGGAATCTCAAAGGCGCGACCATACAATAAATAATAGGGTGAGTACCCTGTTGAAGAATGAGGTGTTGCTCTGTAGGCTGCCAGAGCAAAGGGAACCCATTGAT
>NW_027113566.1:23099-29031 GCF_000696795.3 Halyomorpha halys | reverse complement strand
CCTGGGTGACACGCCCACAAGGAATCGTGACTTTCTTTAATAATAAAAGGTCGTAATGAAACTGGAACCATTATCTTCAATGTATCAGTATTAGATGTATCGTCCACCCAACACCATAAACCTTGGTTACCTTTCGAAACTTTTTCCGGGTATTTTCTGATAATATTGCGACACCAAACATCTTCTTCTTGCTCCTTCACGAAAGATCGTTCGTCGAGAAACTTCGAATTTATTGTACGCACTCCTCTACTGAGGCCATCGGCATTTTGGTGACGTACTTCAGGCCTATGAACAACGTCGTAATTATACTCCATTAACCGTAGCGTCCACCGCGCCAGCCGAGCAGAAGGATCTCTCAAATGTATCATCCATTTCAGGGCTGCATGATCCGTTACTAGAGTAAATTTCCTTCCTAGTAAATAGCACCTTAATTGAGCGGTGGCCCATACTACTGCCAGTAACTCTCTTTCAGTAGCAGAGTAGTTACGATCGGCATTATTATGTTGACGGCTGGCATACGCCACTGGTCTCTCATAACCTTCCCTCATCTGAGAAAGTACCGCTCCTAATGCTACACCCGAAGCGTCTGTTGATAGTATAAAGGGATCATTAAAGTCCGGATAGATTAAAACAGCATTTGAACACAATGCTTCTTTGACAGCCTCGAATGATGTTCTTTGCTCCTTTCCCCAGTGGAATTTTTCATTCTTTCTTAAGATGATCGTAAGAGGTTTTGCAAGATTGGAAAATCCCGGAACAAATCGCCTATAATATCCAGCTAGGCCCAAAAACGCTTTGACATCCTTAGTAGTTCTTGGGACTGGATACTCTACTACTGCATCCACCTTCTTCGGATCGGGCCTCACACCTTCACTGGAAACTATATGTCCCAGATAATGTACTTCACTCTGCGCAAAGTGGCACTTCTTCAGATTCGCTTGTAAATTAGCTTCGCTTAGTCGCGCTAACACCCTTCCTAATCGCTGACAGTGTTCCTCTATATTTGCGCTGTAGAGGATAATATCATCAAGATATACTAGACATTCATCCCCTTTTATTTCTTTAGGGATAACGTAAGTCACCCCTTCTTTGGCTGGGCTTATGATGGTGGGGATCATAAGTGGGGAATCTTACCCATCACGCCCTGAAAGTTTGGGGAATTCATTTTTTTATTCTCCTTGCTAGTATTAACAGCTAAGGTAGCACGTCTAGGGCAGCCTCTTTCATAGTGATCCGTCGATCCGCATACAAAGCAAATACCTCTATTATCAGATCGAATAAACTGTCTCTCCCTTTGTGCTCTCGCTGGCCTTTTTCGAGGACACTCTTTAGCGAAGTGCCTTGATTCATTACACCGATAACATTTCCTATTTTTCTCTGTAAATCTTGGATCCAACCGGCTATCAGAATTCCTTCGGATTGCCCACACATCTCTTACCATCACAGCACCTGAGAGCGCTTCACTGACTCTTGACGCCTTATTTATGGCCTCTTCAATTGAAGAAGGAGGTTCAAACTGTAATTGCTGCTTAATTTCTGGCTGAAGGCCCTTTATAAATGCAGCCATAATGATTTTTTCATAATTCCTTCTTACTCAGCTAGCTTCTTCAACTGAAGATGACTTAGGAGTTGCCAGCTCTCCTAACCTCCTACATTTGTCGGCATAATCACGAACCCCCTCCCCCGGAAGTTGTTCGGCGGAGTTTAGCTCTAGTAATCGCTGCTCGGGTGTAATAGATCCCTGAAAGCGCTTTCTCAGTATTGTTACCATCTGATCAAACCGAGCGGTGGGTTTTAGTAATTCCAGATAAGATGCAACACATGCCTTTGCAGGTCCGGTTAATTTTGAACGACAAATCAAAACCTTTTCCTGTTCAGTCCAATTCACCGTATCAGCAACAAGATCGACATGTTGCAAAAACATCTCAACATCATTTTCATTATCTAATCCTCCCCAAGGTTGTATCAAATTTTGCAAGCCTAATTCTTTTTTTACAATATTTTCACTTACCGATGTCTGAAAACGTACTGAAAAATCATTCAAAGATTTCATCTCCAATTTTAAACCTTCCATTTCGGCTTTTAATTCATTTAGTTCTGCTTCCATGGTAACTACCTTATTAGACTGTAATGGTAAGTGAAGTGTGTTTGTCTAAATTTAATGCCTCTTCGAATCTGAATATAATCTAATTTTATTAACGAGTTCTAACACCCCTTTTACCTGTCACCAGTGTAATGTTCTCAAATTACAAGGTTAATTAATAATTTTTTAACTCACATATCCACTATAAGAAACATGTGTTTATTTTTTATGTTTGTTCCAATACAGATTTACTTAACCTAATTGTAAAATTAAAAGAACAATCTTAACTAATAAAGGCCCTATTCTAACTTATCCTAATTATATCTATGTACTTATTACTAACTTATAATCTAACCTACAATTAAAATACATACGATTGATATCTATGTCCCAAGGTTTAGTACTTGCACTCAGCTGGTCGTGGCAGAGAGAGAGAAAGGTCACTGCTCAATACACAGTTTTTAAACATAACTCAGCTCACAGAGAAAACCAAAAAATCCCCTAGCTTTACATCAATTTCCATTCCTTACAAAAACAACCGACGACCGAACATATGATTTTTCTCTCCCTCCCTGCCCGATACCTCCCGCGCATGCGCCGCCATCACCAATTCTTCTCTCTCGTCTATTACAATAAGAAGAAGAAATATATGTACACAGAATGAAAAAGGGGGGAAAAGAATTTTTATCAATTAATAAAACAATTGAAATTTATAGGTTGACTTAACCTTAATAACTATATTTACATTATTATCCAAAAGAGTATAAAAGTGAATAAAAAATAAAATTTAGTTCAATCCCCACATAGTCTTTGGGTGTACTTCTGGTAGAACATAAGGTTGTCCGATTTCCTTTCCGTCTCATCTTCCTCAGAAGTTTTAGGATGACACCTGCCACAACTCTCTTATCCAGGACGTGCTGAAGATTCGTTACTACGCACTCCACTATATCCCCACTTCTAGTGTTAATGACCGTCCATTGAAGAACACCATAATTTTGAAAAAAAAAACATACGATAACATTTCTCATATGGTGCTATTTCGGATCAAACAGTAAAGACAGAGGGCCTTTAAACTATTACCACTTCACATTGAACAATCGTAACGTGTTCCAAAATCAAACTGCCACCTTCACAAAACCAAAACACATTCGTCTGAACATATCGCTCGTGTTTTTTTCCCCCATGACAACCGTAACACATCTTGTCTACACAGATCTAGCCAGTGTCACTGGCTGCCACGCAGATTTCGGCGGTGTTTTTATTTCACCATGGCAACCGTAACAGGGAATCAAAGGGAACATAACCATCGCGTCTCGACACATATCTTATATACGTTTGTTAGAAAACATTGACATCGAGGAGCGTAATAATGGTGAATTTATTATAGGTCATCCAGATCTTCGTGAATTAGTTTTATTGATGATATTTAAAGTGATTTGGTACTCCAGTTCAGTCAATATTGGTTTGCCAGGTCAATTAGTTCACCAGGTTTCTGTTGAAACGACTAGTTCACCCGGTCTTTTAGCTCACTTGGCCTGTATTCACCGGATCCTTTCGTTAATGTGGTCTTTTGATTCAAACGAACAAGTTTAGTCTGTCTTATTTCAATTGGTGCTTTCGCTTATACGAACAAGTCAATTGGGCAATGTTCAACCTATCCTTAGAACTTGAATTCCTCTTAGGGTGAAAGAGTTTATATCACATATCTATACGACACAATATTTCTTAAACAAAAAGGTGTAATATTTTTATGAAGTGAAAATGTCCACACTAATAAAAATATGGAATCATGAGCTAGGCACATGGCAAGAGAGTATTGTAATTTTCAGTTCAGCGTTTATTATACAATTTTTAATAATCTCAAACTGCAGCATGTGGTTCACTTTGATTCCTTACCATGTTTTAAGTAAGTATTGAGTGACAATACTTTTAATTTGAAATTATTGGGGGCTTTCTAAGAAGCTCCTTGTTCTATCTGGTATTGTTCCTTGAGATCCAAACCAGAGGCCTATCACGGTGAACTCTCTCTCTCTCTCCGAAGCTCTGCAGAATTTTCCCTTAAGGAAAGGGACACATTTTTCACATATTTCCTTTTTTTCCCTTTCCACTCCACCTTCCTGTTCGAGGTCATTACTTTCAAATCTTACCGTCGGATCCAAGACCAGAGCCGTGGCTCCGATTTTTGTAAATGCGACAATATAGGCATATTTTACGGATCCGTTGGTGTCAACACAATAGACCTCCTCGAAGCAGGTGAAGTCTTTTCTTTCAAGGAACTTCATCAATTCTTCCTTGACCCTGTGATGCCGGCGTGTTATAAGGAGGGAGTTGCTGGGCCACTTTCCCAGCACATGAGCTGGTGTTTCCGACTCTCAGCCGCATTTGCGACAGAGGGACCCAACTTCTCCTTGCTGTCCACTGGCTCCTGAGACTCCACGGAGGAGGTGCGTAGTTGATATTAAGTTTAAGGGCTTTGGCCCATTCTGACCCCGAGAGTACCTGCTTCTCACATACATATCTATTAGCTCTCGGGGTCTCTTTGAAATGGCAAACACCAATACTCTGCCACCTGCAACTGGCCCATTCTTCGAAAGCATTCTCACGCAACGACTATCGTAGAGCTCTCACACTTTGGTTGCCCTTATCCATCCTAAGTTTATCAGCTTTATCTTCAGCTTCCAAAATGCTTACGATTCTATTGACCGCCAGAAGCTGCATAATATTCTGATTGAACAGGGAATACCAAAGAAGTTAATAAATCTCGTAACATTAAAATGAAATTAAATAAATGACCGAAACATTTAATAAGGTACGAATCGGTAATCATAATTCTGAGAAATTCCAGGTCTGGTTGGGTTTAAAACAAGAAGATTCTTTATAACCT
The DNA here is from genome assembly GCF_000696795.3 of Halyomorpha halys. Lineage (NCBI taxonomy): Eukaryota > Metazoa > Arthropoda > Insecta > Hemiptera > Pentatomidae > Halyomorpha > Halyomorpha halys. The sequence goes on along the minus strand of NW_027113566.1, from coordinate 24,064 downwards.
ATCTTATTTAATCTAGCACTACAATACATCATTAAAATTACGATGAATACCGAAAAGGTTTAACTTTGGATGGTAAAATATCAGTGCCTGGGTATGCTGCTAATTTGATGTTATTGGGTGATGACAAAAAAACCATAGAACTAAATACAACCACGTTAATAAATTCCAGTAAGGAACTAGGTCTTGAAATAAATAGGGATAAAACAAAATGCATGGTTAGCAGTAAAAACACGAGCAATTTCGGTGATATAGATATAGGAGGAAATACGTTTCAACAGGTAGATAGGTTTGAGTATTTAGGTTCTATAGTAACTTTAATTGATGAGAAAATAAAAGTTAGGTTAAAGGCGGAAAATGCTTGCTATTTTTCAATTTCGAAACTCCTTAGTTCATAGTAAATCCCATGAGTATGTTGAATATTCATAATTTTATCAAAAATTTAGAGAGGGTGGATACATCTCCCTTTTTTACCTTTTTTCAAATAGAAAAGATAATTTGGGTTCAAATTAAGAACTTTACTACTAAATGGATAATAGTATTTTATTTAACTTTTATAATATAAAAAGACTCCATATCTCAGGGCGGGTTGCTAGGCAATCAGAAACAGGCATTTACAATAATTACAATTAATTAAATTAAAATCTATTTTACACATGTATCTATTTTTATGCATACAAAACTAACCAAGTTCACGATCTTCCTTTGATGATCCCTGGTATCTTCTTTGTTTCTATTGTTCTGTCCTAGCGTCCAAAATGGCTTCCTTCTTGACAGAAATTGATGAGGACCTCCTCATCCTGAAGACATCCTTTCTCTTGCGCGCCCCAAACACGAATGCTCCCTCCAAAACGAAAACCTGCCTCGAGGTTACATGTAAACATCGATTGTCGCACAACAGTTAGGGATTTTTGCAAATGATTTACTTTCTGAATATTATTCTTTAGCACTATTTCTTGATTTCTATT
>NW_027113566.1:19118-23049 GCF_000696795.3 Halyomorpha halys | reverse complement strand
ATTTAGGTTCTATAGTAACTTTAATTGATGAGAAAATAAAAGTTAGGTTAAAGGCGGAAAATGCTTGCTATTTTTCAATTTCGAAACTCCTTAGTCCATGCCTTCTATTGAAAAACTTAAAAATTAGAATTTACACAACTATTATCCTTTCTACTGTTCTTTATGGATGTGAAACGTGACCTCTTTCACTAAAAGATGAACAGCGCCTTAAGGTTTTCGAAAATAAAGTATTACGTAAAATATTCGGTCCGAAAAAGGATGAATTGATGGGAGAATTTATAAGACTACACAACAATGAATTATGGGACCTACACCCGGTAAATACAATTCAATTTATAGCATTGTGGCGTATGAGATTTGCGTGTAAGGTTGTAGGGTTTAGAAATGAGCGGATCCCTAAAATGTTAATTGACACTGAACCGATAGGACAGGTAAATGGTCAAGGGGTAGACCGAAACCTAGATGGGAGGATTGCGTTAAAACTGATAGTAGAATTGGGTTTGGAGGGGCATCACTGGAAGGATGTATGTAGAGAGTGATTGGTGGTATCGGCATCGAACCTTCGGGTTCGTTAAGCCTTTATTATTATTATTACTGGAAAATTTTAAATGTTTGTCAGACAAAAATCATAATGTATCAACCATGTATTTATTCTTAGGGGAGATATGTCCCATATTATATATTGGACTTTAGCTGGGTATTGTCAACTCAATGATTTAGAGATAAAAAAAAATGTATTTGACTATTATCAACTTATTCCCTCTGATCCCTGTTAATATTGCCTAACATATGCCGATCACTATGCCATGTAATAGCAACTCAACGCAGTTGAGCAGCCACTCAAGTTCCTCCACATAGATAAAACCAGATCAATTTTTGAATAATCAAAATTGTTTATTATTCAAATTCATTAATAAAAAAATAAAAAGTAAAATAGTCATATTTTAAATAAAATGAATGGCAAGATAACTAGGATATTTTATTATCTCTTAAAGATTACAAGGTTACACAAGTTTCCCAAAAACCAAATAAAAGGTCCTCCGCATTAAACTTATAACGTTAACTTTACATTAGGCTGCTCAGATCAGAATCATATACTTATAACATTTAGCATGTAAAAAAGTTTTACATTCAAAAGACACTTATTAAATTTCGTTAGCAATAACAAACCAAAATACATAGTGAGGGTTTATTCTACATCAAAATCTTAGACTTCACTGTTCTGGCTACTGTTAATCTTATACCTACCTGCATGGTGTCTCGTTCACTCAGCATGTTCGATAAGTTTTATTTATAAGCAGTTTACAAAAAAAATAAAAATAAATTGCAACCCAAAACTGGTCAAGCGTTCATGACAACAACTTTAACTTCAAGAATATAAGGTTACCTCATCGTAAAGTTTGTTATTCAAAACGATTCAAACTTTAACTTCAAATGAGCTGTTCTTCAAGACCTAAGCGCTGACATTTTAATCGGTCCCGGTCTGCTAAAGCTGCATACTAATATCGAGATAGATATTGGAGATAAGAAACGTTCACTATCGATTTTTTTCTTAAGCCCACGCCAAAACATCGAAAGTGTGAACACTCTTGTGAGATTAACATTAAGACTGAGTGAACTCGTAAATTGGAATAGATTTACTGTTCATAAACTTTTGACTGAACATTTGCACATGCTAAAGGTGTGTGCCAAAAAGCCTCACAGTTCATCAGGACATTCGAAAAAACAAGTGTTTTGATCTTCTTGACAGAATCGCTAATGAGCAAGATTTCTTTAGCTGTGTGATCACAGGTGATGAATCAAGGATTTCTTTTAATACAATTCTAAGACCAAGATGCAAAGTGAGTAGTGACACACTGCAAACTCTCCAGGACCAAAGAAAGTTCAAATGAGAAAATTGACAATCAAATCAATGCTGATTTGTTTTACAGAAGGGGCATTGTCCACAAAGAATTAGTTCCTCCAGGAAGAACTGTTAACCAAGTTTTTTATAAAGACGTCCTTGAAAGGCTCAGAAAAAGGGGTCATTCACATGACACCAGACATTGCAGACAAATGTATGCTGATTATGACAATACCCCATGTCACACTCCCCTCTTCATAACAGAATTTTAACCTTAAAAGGCATACCTGTGGTTCCCCAGCACCCTATTCACCTGACCTCAGTTCCACTAACTTTTTCATAAACTGAAATATGTCCTCAAAGTACGTCATTTTGGAACTTTAGAAAACATACAAAAGAGTATAGCAGGTGTGGGAGATGCTGAAGACCATACTGGTTGAAGACTTCCAGCGCTGCTACCAACAGTGGAAACAATGTCTCCATTGGTGTGTAGCCATCTACAGGAACTACTCTGAAGGGGATAACATTGATGGTACAAAAAAATAAAAAATTTAGTAAGTAAAATTTCAGTCTCATTATTTTTCTGCCACACCTCCTTTAGGTTAAGCAAAAGTAAAAAACTAACTACTCAACAACCAAGTGGTTTATTTTCTAAAACCAACCTAATTCAGTTCCAAAAATAATAATGATTGGGATGGTATTGAAAAGAAAATTACCATAATCATTTTTAAATCATATTAATATAATCATTTTACACCAAATTAACAAAATAATTTTAAACCAAATTACTACAATCATTTTAACTGAGAAATATATTTTGTTTTATTACTGTAAATTTAAATAATATATTTAAAGTAAACAAAAAGACTTGTAACAATACAAAATTATAACAAATAAAACATTTTTAATTTGTATGGTTTTTTATATAAATAAAAAACAAAAAACAGATTATGGATCTTTTCATCTAATAGATAAAACAATTTAGAAAGCTAGTTGGTTAAACAAAAAAACTGACGCTGTATTTTAATGTTTATGGATTTAATTGCCCAATAAGTAATGCTTTAAATTAAGGTCTCTTTAAATGTTTTGGGAGCTGCAGAAAATGAAAGTGCTATAGATTTAAAGATCTCGTATAGATTTATTTTAACTTTTCTGATTTCTAGCATATTAAAGTTCTAAATATTTATGGTGATGAAGAAAATGAAAATACTATAGATTAAAGATAGCATTTTATTTATTTTTTTAAAAATTGTTTGATCTCTAACACATTAAAGTCCTTTAATATGATTTTGGTGATGCAGAAAATGAAAATACTATCGATTTAAATATCGTGTTTTGATTTTTTTAAAAACTTCTTTGGTTTCTAATACATTAAAGTCCTTTTGTAAGTTGTTAGTGGTGCAGAAAATTAAAATGCTATCGATTTAAAGATTGCGTTTTGATTTTTTTTTTTTAACTTTTCTGATTTCTTACAAATTTGGGTCCTTTTAAATTTTTTTGGTACTGCAGAAAATGAAAATGCTATCGATTTAAAGATCACGTTTTGATTAATTTAATTAATTGATTAAATTAATATATACTTCCAAACTGATATAGTAATTTTTAAAATTAATTAAAATAACATACTTGTAAAAAATAAGAAAGTATATGAAAAAATAATTTATAAATAAATTAGTAACTTAAATGACTAAATTTCTAATAAAAATAAAGAGAAATAACAATAAGATAACAAAGTGTGAATATTTTAATTTATATAAAAATTGTTAACATGCAAAAATTGCATAGTACAATTAGAGGGATTAGATTACCTAAAGACAAAAACACCCCAAAATGTAGTTATTAGGTGAAATAAAGATGATTTAAATAATATTTTATGGGAAATTTTTTTCACCTTATCATCCAAATAGATAACTAATAAACTTTCTAGAAAATAATCAAGAATATTATAATCATGTATGTTTTGAGGACTAATCATAAATTTGATCCTTTTTTCGTAAATCCCATGAGTATGTTGAATATTCATAATTTTATCAAAAATTTAGAGAGGGTGGATACATCTCCCTTTTTTACCTTTTTTCAAATAGAAAA
>NW_027113566.1:17194-18468 GCF_000696795.3 Halyomorpha halys | reverse complement strand
CTTTATACATCAAAATATACTATTTACTAAAAAAGAGCATATTACAATATATTGGCTGTTAATTTCAATAAGTTTCGTACTGATAGGTAAAATTACTTTGTGTTGTAGCCATTAAAACTAGTTTTTAGAAGTTTATTAGTATTATTTGTGAAATCAGCTAGCAAACAAAAAATTAAATAATTAGATTTATATTGTTTTTTATTTTAAGTGCTATTATTATACTTTGCAAATTGGACTATTTTATTATTTTCCTAGTAAACCAGCTTACTCTAAATATCTATCATCTAGATAGGAGTATAGATTTAATGAATAAAATTAAAAATGGTTAATTAATTAATTACCAACATGTTTTATTACCCACTTTTTCATCACTTTATTTTAAATAATTTTGAATATATATTTCTTACTAACTAAATTTTCATATGAATTAAATTACTATTTTTTTTTCCTCTTACTTAATTATTACTTTTCTCATACAGCCTTTATCTTCTTATAATACTAAGACTATACATGTCTTTCAATACTATTTTGCATCTATAATGGTAGTTGTTTTCTTATCATTCTCTAATTCCTCTTACTCATTATGGTTGTTATCTCGTTCCTTGTTCTTAGCAATGATGAAGGCATTAATTCTGGCCTAACATTTAAACATGTGGTTAATTTATTGTTCTGGAGTATATAAATTGCAGTGGCATAAACAAGGCATAAATTAGGGTGATATATTCTCCTGAAAATGTTTGGGAAAATTATTATTTTCATAGGTACCAACATTAGTTTTGTATTTTGAGCAATCTTAGTTACATTAATTAATTAACAAGTCTTTCATTTGCAATATTTTCATAAAGGCTAAAATGAAATTAATACCATGAAGCTTTTGGTATTACCTAGCTAGTATTAATAAAAAGAGATATTAGCTCTCTAGTTGCAGAGATAGACAAAAATCAGCTATAGTTGAAATAGTACAAGAGCCGGGAAGAAAAAAAGGCAGTTATCTCACCCCAATTTTTGATTACTTTGATGAAAACTATGTATAATTAATAGTCAAAATTGATGAGTCTGCCAAGTATTGGTAGGGGGAATAAAAAATGGCAGCTGTTTCAAAACCTTAAAAAACTCCAATTTTTCATTCGGAGCTCTATATCTTAAAAACTAACAACAACACTAGAAAGCCTAATAGGACATTATTTAAAGAAGAGTAAATTTGCTGAAATATTAGCCTTAAAATAGCTATTTACGTCCAATAGTTCTTAAGACATAGCTTTTTAAAAAGCAAA
>NW_027113566.1:15331-16639 GCF_000696795.3 Halyomorpha halys | reverse complement strand
TTCTAGTTGTTCGTATTAAACGTTGGATTTTTGACAAAATATCTCTCCAGATCCATAAGACGCACATATGTCTGCCAGCACTCAAAATAAAGGAAATTTAACTTCCTATAAAGTAGTTTGTGACAGTTATCTTCGTAGGGGTAGTAGTTTTTATGATATTAACATATGAATATAAATTTGGCAAATAAAAATTTGTCCTAACAATTTAAAACAACTATAAATCAATTTATATTAGAAAATTTCTTGAAAAATATAACTCCTACGAAGATAAACATCATACACTACTTTATACCTCATTAAACTAGCTTTAATTTGAGTGCTAATAGACAACTGTACGTCAAATGGTTTTTGAGATATAGATTTTTCAAAATAAATTTATTTACTACTGATCTTTCAGTATGTCCCATACAACATTTTTATGAAATTTTGCTTTTTAAAAAGCTATATCTTGAGAATTATTTAACATAAATAACACTTTTAGGGCTCATATTCTAGCAAATTTGCTCATCTTTAAATGACGTTCTCTTAGGTTTCTACTTTTTAAGATATAGAGCTCCGAATAAAAAATTAAATTTTTTTATCGCTTTCAAACACCCGCCAGTTTTTATTCCTCCTACCTATACTTGGCAGACTCATCAATTTTGACTAGTAATTATACATAGTATTCATCAAAGTAATAAAAAATTGGGGTGAGATAACTGGCTTTTTTCTCCTCTTGGGCTCTTATACTAAAACTAATAACTAAAATTTTCATGGATTCAACTCTTATTCATGAATGAATCATTAATAAATAAATAGCATATCCAAGGCAATTATGGCCATTAGTTTCAACTATAGCTAATTTTTGCCCATCTCTGCAATTAGAGAGCTACTCTTGGGAGCCAGACTCAATCAAAAGCCTATTCTACAACAAGTAAGACTCCTGAGCAGTACATCCCATTCTCCAATGTAGACAAGACAACATCAACACGATGACATTGCTGGATATTGGAGTGGGATGTTCGGAATCTAAACTGGTGATCTGGGATTATTTGTTTGGTATCTAGGATGGGGGGGGGGGTACAGGCGTTTCAAGGTGAGTTTCTCAAGGATTTTGCCCATTATAGGTAAAAGAGAGATAGGCAATAGGAAGATGGGTATATGGTGGCTTTTGAGGTTTGAGAATCAAGCTCAAAATAAAATAACTTTTGGTGTAAAACAATAGTATATTTGGAAGATTATTGATTGACCGTGTGTAAAGATGAAAGGAATATGGTCCGGGTGCGGTCAAAAAAACTCAAATAGTAGAATTATACTATTTTATTGAGC
>NW_027113566.1:9019-14970 GCF_000696795.3 Halyomorpha halys | reverse complement strand
GTTTTTTTGACCGCACCCGGACCATATTCCTTTCATCAATAGTATATTTATTTGTTTTTGGGCAACCCTGACCAGAGTTAGCCAGTACAATAAATAGCTTACATATACAAATATTGATTTAAATAAAATAATGTGTATCCAAGTTAAGTCTCAAAGCAATTTTTATTATTACTTAAAAATTCCATTGTTTTGGCTAATTCAGCCATCCTCAAGCTTCAATCCTTCAGCCATCTTAAATATAAATGTACTCCTCACATTCAATTTAAAAAATCTTTGGCTGGCTACTCTGCCCAGATCATTAATTTCAGTCAAAATCACCTTATTTTGTCTGTTTTGCATCAAATTTTAAAACTTTTAATTACTGATTAACTTAACACTATTATCTGTCACACAATATTTTTAACCTACCTTACAATCAGGTCAGGCATATTAGTGATTTTTAATTAATTAAGATTTCAAACTATTTTGGGATAAATTCTTACTTATTTATTATTAAAATTCACATCAAAGTTAATTGTAAATAGTAACATAAAATTTGACAATTTCTTTCATCATAACTGAACTTTATTTCTCCACTTATTAACAACCTTTACTAGTACTACACAATGCCCCTACCATTAACTTTGAATATTAACATATTCAAAAGAGGTTCACTTTAGTGCACTTTTGCTAATAATTTAGAATTTTTTTTTTAAATTCAATGATTATGATATAAACAATTAAGCATTAAACTTTTGATTAATTTTTATTTTGTTAGGAGTAGGATTCAAGTTTTTTTGGTTTAAAACATAACCTTTGAAATGGAGTTTGTTTAATTTTATTAAGTTGAATAGTTTTTGTACTATTAACTAAACCATAAATTAATGAAAATGGACCATTGAAGCTAAGAAAGATAGTTGCTATTTATAAATGAACAAATAAAAATAAATCCCTAAATTTTACCATTTCCAGAAATATAAACAAAATATAAAATAATTACAAAAAATAATAAAAATGGAGAAGCACCCAACATAATTTATTTTTGACCATTTGGAAAGAAACAACTCTTGGAATTATTGTTCCTTGTCCAGCATCACTTGGAACAATTGCTAACATTTCTTATTTTCAATGTTAAAACTCAAATATCATTTAAAGCCTATAACAAGAAAATATAAAGTACAAAAATTTATTCTGGACTCCAGAAGTGAACATATTAACAAAGCTTCACAACCGTATGCCAGTATATGGCCTTTTCAAATACTGATTTAATGTATTATCACTATGAGGATGCTGATGAAGGCTTCTCACCTGTATGACAACTTATTATATGTTCCTTTAATTGGTCAAATTATATTTCTTTATATTCACAATGAGGGCACTGAAAGGGTGTTTCACCTGTATGATGAACCATTAGATGCATTCGTAAATCTATAGAACTAACTGATTTATAATCACAGTCAGGATACTGATGAGGATTGTCACCTATATGATGGCTCATTATATGTCTTTTTAAATTTGTAGAAGTAATTGATTTGTAATCACATGTAGTACACTGATAAGGTTTCTCACCTGTGTGATGGACCATTATATGGCGTTTCAATTGGCCAGTTTGTATTGCTTTATATTCACAATGAGGACATTGTAAAGGCTTCTCACCTGTGTGATGCGCCATTATATGTCGTTTTAATTGGCCTTTTTGAATTGCATTATATTCGCAATGAGGACATTGTAAGGGCTTCTCATTTGTGTGATGGGCCATTATATGGTGTTTTAAATGGCTATTTTGTATTGTTTTGTAATCACATTGAGGACACTGTAAAGGCTTCTCACCTGTATGATGGGCCATTATATGTTGTTTTAAATGGCCATTTTGTATTGCTTTATATTCGCAATGAGGACACTGTAAAGGCTTCTCACCTGTGTGATAGGACATTATATGTTGTTTTAAATGACCATTTTGTATTGCTTTATATTCACAATGAGGGCACTGTAAAGGCTTCTCACCTCTGTGATAGGCCATAATATGTTGTTTTAATTGGCAATTTTGTATTGATTTATATTCACAATGAGGACACTGGAGAGGTTTCTCACCAGTGTGACGGGCCATTATATGATTTTTTAAATTACCAATTTGTACTGCTCTATAATGACAATAAGGGCATTGATGAGGCTTCTCAACTGTATGACGTGCCATTACATGTTTTTTTAAGTCTGCAGATTTAACTGATTTATAATCACAATGAGGACATTGATGAGACTTCTCACCTGTATGATGGAACATTGCAAGTCGTTTTAATTGGCTTTTTGGTATTGATTTGTATTTGCTTGCTTCATCCCCATAATGAGTAGTTTCTTGAAGGGGATTTTCAAAATTTTCCAAATCAATCTTCATCTCATCCTTCAAGTAAGTTTCTGCCCCAATGAATGAATCCTTGACACCTATAAACAATAAATATTACCATATTTTATGTTAAAAAGTAATAAAACATGAATATTTCTTTATAAACTACAATAAAATTTAAACTAAAAGTAAAGGAATGTGGATGTATCAGAGATCCCAGAGCCTCTGACAGGATGAGTCTGGTTTGAGGGCCTTATGACCAGGAACCTATGGTATGATGGCAAAGAAAAGACCTAATGACAACCCCATAATGAGAGATTAAAATAGAAGTAGCCAGGTAGCACTGATCACTTAAACTTAGGTGTTGATTTAATTCTGAACCAAAACTTCAAAAGCCTCATTCAAAATTATTGAAGAGAATGAGAGTCAATTATAAAAAGGGACTGCTGCATAAAATTTTTAAACTTCACATTTAGATCCAGGATAATCCACCATTCTCCCTCTATTTAAAAAACACTAACAAATAATACCTAATAAACAACAACAACCATAACAAAACATCATGTAAAATCATTCCTTAAATCTAAAAAGAGAAAATACCGGACTGATCATAATAAGTAAATGTTTTCAAATACCATACTAAGCATTATAAGTAAATTTTTTCAAAAAACACACTAAGCATAATAAGTAAATATTTCCGAAGTAAGATATGACTGATACCGCTGAACTGGGATATGAAGGTAATTCAGGAAGTTAATAATCATTCTAATTATTTTGGGCACTTTTATCTCATAAAGATTGTGGCATATATAGACCAACTACAACAGTTTGTCTATATAACTCCTTACAATTAAATGTTTTAAAAAATAAGAAAGTTCAATTAAGAGATAAGGTTCCATGCCATTCCAAGTTTATTATGATTTATCGAATGTTAAACTTAATTAATGTTTTAACAAGTGTCAAATAAAATATTTAAAAAAATCTTTATTTATTAATATGAACCTTACGACCCATGGGTTAAGTACTTTGTAAGGAAGCACGGTTTTTAAAACAACAGTTACACAAAAGGTGATTTTTGCAAGATCATGTTCAACTGCCAGATTTCCCCAATTAAGGATAACCACTTTACGAGGCTGGGTGGACCACAAGATGGCTACAGAACTTACAGGGTTGACTAACAGCTACAGTGTAACAGATTTGAACCCAGGTTGTTGCCTTGGAGTTAGTAGTATAGTGCCTTACTTCGGTGACACCGCACTATCACTTAATACCAAGCACTATTAAAAAGGGCAAGATTCTGCTTGAGTGCTGCAGATTTTGACCCAAATAACTCCCAAACAAGAACCATATGATGAATAAAATCAAATGGCAAAAGAACTAGGAGGAAAAAACTAAGAAATTAATTAATTCTTTCAATTCTACAATAAAATGTAAAAGCATTCTTAATTAACAAGGTCGTCCACTCAAATCTTATCAAGTTAAATGTTTCTCACCTTTGTCTGGGATAAGCAGCTCTCCTTTCTGTTTCACATGAATGAGTCCATCTGTAAAAACATAAATATTATGTTAAACAATGTAGTAAAAGGAATATTACCTTACACATGTAAAAAATGTTAAGTAAGTATTGATGAAGAAAACAAAATCGAAATAAATTATTTTTCAACATGAGTGTACACTATATAAAATAGAAGTAATGCTATGACATAAAAAGTCTCCTGTAGTCTCAAATCACATTTTCACCCATTCAGGCAGCATCAGGGCATTATTTTACAACTGAAATAACACACATCATATAGTAATAGGACTTACCATTCAGACAGAAGTTATAACAATTAAAAAATCAAAAAGATTATTCAAAAATAATTGGTGTCAAACTCCAAACATCTTGTCATGGTAACTAAACTAGAATCTCCAGGAAGAGAGGGGTTGTCAACATTAAAATATTTCCACTATTTTAAAATTATAATAAAGTTTAAAAATTCACTAAAATCATAAAATTGAGAAAAATAAATAACAATTTTTTTCATAAATAATTTGAATTTAATCAAGGGTTTCTAAAATGATTCATTGATTTGTTGAATACTATGTCGTTGAATAAAAAATACCAACAAAAACATATAATTATTAATTTAAAATAATTCTTGGAGAAAAAATCTTGGAAAAGAAGTCATTGGGTCTTTAGAATCATTTTTAAAATTTACATCACTGTTTAAATTTTTGAAGTTTATAGTGTCTCCAGGTATTTTAATTTTGGTTCTGACCTTTCTTTATGTAAAATATGTGGATTCTCAAAATCAAATTTATGTTTACATTAAAGGGAATGCTTTACTGGGGCAGTTTTTGCTTCTTTTTGTACTATATTTTTATTTCTATATTTAGTGCAGAACTTTTGATGTTGGTACATCCTATTTTTAAGGTTTTGGGTTGTCATACCAATATAGAAATTTGCACAATGCAGACAATTAATTTTATAAATCAAAGTTGAACTAAGTGCTCTACATATTTTATTTTTGAGTGGATTGAAAATTCGGTCAAGTTTATTTGAGGTTTTGTATGCTATTTTTATTTCATTTATGTTGAATTCATTAAAAGTTTTTTTAAGGGCTTCAGAGAGATGTTTTATACAAGTGAGAGGTTTGTATCAGAGGAATAATGGGTAATTAGACGATTAGTTATCTATTTGAGACTACAATGGCCTACAATGACCAAATTTTGAGTACTTAAATTCATAAATAGTCTCTGCCATTTGGTATTCTGTTTTTTCTGATGAGTAATGTTATGTATAAATAACCTATTTTATTTTTTCCCTTGCCAAATAAAAAAAAAAATAAGTCAACACTTTCTTATATTCTCATGCCTTTCAATAATTTATACTTTACTTAATTGTTAATACTTTAATTAACCTTGACCACCGGAAAACCACTTAAAAACTCTATTTTTGATATTTTCTTTTCCTTTAATTTAAGTAAGTTTTATGTAATGTATAAAATGTAATATTCAGCCAAATAAAGTTTAAATACAAGCTGTTTGGGATCAGTATGGAGAAGACACTCTTTAAGTCAGTCTCGAAGTTATCATAGTTATTTTGAAAATAAACTTTGTTCTGTTTAATTTCGACAGTTTAATTGCGCGAGTCCCATTAATAAATCAAAAATTGATATATTTACAATTGTTTGGGTGACTATTGGCATTATAGAGGTGCTCAGAACTTTTTGCTATATAGCAATGTCAGGAGGCCCCAAAATATCATCAGTTTCACTAGAAATGGCGAGATTAACAAATGGAATGGATAACTAGTTAACATTAAAATATTACTGAAGAAATCTCTTGACAGTTGGAAAAACTTAGTGAAAAATAAAGACATCCTTGAGGTCTGAAAGTAGCCTTAGCCAGAATGCCCACATGCATGCAGTAAATGCAGCCATGACCCATACCCACCTCATTAAGGGTCTGTATTCACTGACTGGCACAAATAACCGATCCAGATATGCTGAAAACCAAGAAAATTAAAATAACCTAAAAACCTTAACAGACTACTAATTATGAGAGATAGTTGACCGTGAATGATAAATGAGGAGAAGATGGTTGGGGGTGCGGTCAATGAAACACAAATAAGTATGACTAACTTATT
>NW_027113566.1:6883-8374 GCF_000696795.3 Halyomorpha halys | reverse complement strand
AACTAAATCTCTCTGCTTTCAGACATACTCAGCTATTTTCTAGATTGATGTAATATTGGTCCAGCCCCCACGCAGACATAACATTTATAAAGTAATACCTTAAATTATCCTCACCGTAATAAATCTGTGGTCTTTTCTCTTCTGTGAAACCAATCATCGAAACTGAAACAAACTCAAACAATTAGTCACCCTAATTTTTCCAATGCCTTTATCCCTAGATTTTTTTGTAATATATTTGTATTAATGAGAAAGTTTTGTGTGACCTAATACTAATAAACTGCTAAACCAAATTAATGTTTTTTTTTTGGAACAAAATGTACTGTGTTGTCTTGAAAAGGTTTAAAGCTATTTATAATCAATAAGAACAGCATTGTCAGTTCAGCTAGTAATAAATAAAGCTTATTGGACCCAAAGACAAAAAATATGATCAAAATACAATATCAGAACGAATGTATCTTGATTGTTAATAAATCCAGTTCAAGTGCCAGTGCCATTTTGGAGCTACTAAACTAAAGCTTTTCTGAAACTAACATTAAAAAGTTTTGAAAAGAGGATACTTACAAGCAGATCCAGTTTCATCTGCCATCTCTTCATTTATATTCAAACCTGAAATTAAATAAACAAGCAAGACTGATATTTAGAGCAAGATATTACTATAACATATCTAAACTTTGGACCACAGGAAAAATAGTTAAGCGATACAATTTACAAGGACTGTTAATAAAAGTTTAAATTTGATAGTCTTATTCAAAACTTTTTTTTATCATCTGAAAATATATCTTTACTTAAATTACTAACATGTAAACACAAATTACAAAGTCTACAACAAAATATGAAGAACAAATACACAAGAAATAAATCAATTTATTTTAATGTCCCAACAAAACTTTAACATAATATCAAACTAAACCCTACTGCTTCAATACTACCAAGCTTAGTAAGAATCCAGTATCTTACTAATTGAAAAAGTCAAAACTTATTTCTTATCTGATAAGATAACCATTTCCTAGGAATAAATATATATTTTAAGAAATAAAAATATCATTGCATTTTCTGATTTACCTAAAACATTAAACTAAGATAGTATGTTTTTTTATCAGAGTAATCGGAAAAAAGATTGGAAGGTACTGCATTCTTCCTAATGAAGTACAACATATTAATCTTCAAAAATCAAAATCATTTTACCTTTCAAAGGGTAATAAAGAATGTTTAACTTACCGATTTTATTGAACTCGATAAACACATTCCTTTTACTATCTTGAAAAAGACCCTTATCAAACCTCTGTGAAGTTGGCCCCCCATCCTTGAAAAATTTCAATTTTTTTTTAGTTCTAGTAGTATCCATAAGAGTTCTAGAGTTCTCGATTATTTATAGGAATAGTCCTGATGTTTAAAACACCAATAATACCGGTCAAAAGCCCGCGCGTAAAATACGTATTTTGTGAAACTTTAACATAATGTTATGTATAAATAACCTATTTTATTTTTTCC
>NW_027113566.1:3679-5774 GCF_000696795.3 Halyomorpha halys | reverse complement strand
TTTTTGATCGATAATTTTTGACTTAAGATGTCGTAGAAATTAAAAATTCTGAGAGTTCTAGTAGCTCCTATATGGGATTTAAAGATTCTAATAAAAACAAAAAAAATTTAGTTATTAATTACAAAACAGATACCAATTAAAAATTACGCACGTCATTTGTGCAACATTTGACACCATCCAACTCTTTTCCTAACAACAATACGATATTTTTTCATGAGTATAATTTATAGAACTCGCTGGGGGGCCAACAGAACTCCTGAAAAACCAAAAAAAAATTTTGCCCCAAAAATATTTCTAAGTCGAAAAAAACTGCGGAAATCGGACCGTATATCTTTTTTTCTAGCAACACTACGATATCATTTCATTAGGATAATTTTTAGAACTCGCTGGGGGGCCACCAGAACTCCGATCAGAACTCCTGTAAAACCAAAAAAAAATTTTACCCCAGAAATATTTCTAAGTAAAAAAAAACTGCGGAAATCGGACCGTATATCTTTTTTTTTAGCAACACTACGGTCAGGTTCGGGCTTCACGCAGGGGTTGCGTACCTCAGAATACCCAGGACCACGGCTTTGTAAATTGTCATCGTAGCAGGGTACCTAATTCCACAAACGCACCCCCTATCCTGCTTAATCCATGGAGTGATAGGGTCACCCTTTGTTCTAAGTGTAGCGAGAACAAAGAACACTAGTTTGGAAGTGCTCACAACAAAGACTTACGCAATGGCTAGTCAAACAAACATAACGGCAAGTGAACTTCAATCGATATATTAACAGTTTGTCACAGAGCAACTTGTATACAATAAAAAATGAATTTTTATATCACACTTTAACGCACCCTCTTAAATATTCATTTTAAAAATTTTAATTTTAGTTTTACATGTTTTTAACAAAAACAGGTTTACATAATTTTCAATTTAATATATTTTACATACATTAAAAAAATAATTTTTAAATTACAATATTAGTTTTGTGTATAGAAAAAATAATAAACATTTTTTAAGTTACAATTTTTTGATTTAATGTTTCACAATCACTTCATTGAGTTCTATGTAGATTCAAAAATCCCCAACTGGTCTTTTGTCGATGGTTTGGACTTTTCTTCTTTCAACTGCATCCAGACTTTTCATAGTCAGAATCTGATTTCATAGACTCAATATGATTTATTTCATTGAAGCTGTTGGGATCCATATTATGATGTTACTGTTGCACTGCTAACGAACTTAAATGTTTTTACTTTACAAAGTATTTGAACTCAAACAAACACTATTGAACTGTTTTTACTGTAATAGTACAAATTTTAATTTAGCGAACTGCCTGGGCCATTAACCTGTTGTACGGGTAGACACAAATAAAATGTTTTATTTGTCACGGTGTATATAACATAAAACGTGCTAAGTGTAGTGAGAATAAAGAACATTAGCTTGGAAGCGCTCACAACAAAGACTTACACAACTGCTAACCAAACATAGAACATAACGACTAGTGAACTACAATCGATATATTCACGATTTTCCACAGAGCAACTTGTATAAAATAAAAAATGAATTTTTATATCACACTTTAAACATAGTTTTGAGCTTAAAGAGAAGCACCTGGTGCTAGACCTCATCAAATGCTTGGGCGACATCTAGAACCACTGAAGTTGCATACAATTTTTGTTCTAGTAGATATGTGACTACATATATTTATATACTAACTGACTAGTTACTCGGAGTAATTTCTGTGTTGTCAAATGAGATTCACGAAAACTTAATTGATGATCAGGAATAATTTGTTTTTCTTTTAGTATGTCGTTATCGTGCATAGAGTAATTTTTCAAAAATTTTAGAACAGATCGAGAGTAAAATTATTGGTCTATACGAGGAAGGGCTGCTTATGTCTTTTTAAATCATGGTTATATGAGAATATTTGCCCTGCATTGGGAATTTCGTAGTTCTAAGTATGGAGTTGTTGATCATCGTCAGGAACACTACATCTTATTCGGTGGTTTTTATTTTCGGTGTGTGTTTAATTTGTTTTAATACTTCTGTGGGGTTGAATGAGAGTGGAGGAAGTGTCAATTGTATTATTTACAAAGGTATCATGTTCTCTGT
>NW_027113566.1:1410-1859 GCF_000696795.3 Halyomorpha halys | reverse complement strand
TTTTAGTAATGTCCACTAATAAAACAACATATTAAATTAACATCACACATTTATTTTACATTTCTCTTCTGAACATGCTATGTTATATGTATATGTTTTTTTTTTTTTTTAATCTCTAGAAACTACTGATTTATATTCACAATGAGGACACCTTAAAGGCATTCACCTGTATGATAGCACATTTTATGGGTTTTTAAATAATTGGAATAACTGATTCATAATCACATTGAGGACACTTACAAGGTTACTTTCCAGAGTGATGATGCCTTATATGTCTTTTTAAATCAGAAAAAACTGATTTATAATCTATCACAATAAGGACAATGGAAAGGATTCTCTCCTGTGTGACGGGCCATTATATGACTTTTCAATTGGTCTTTTTGAACTGCTACATTTACAATACGGACACTTATATTCACACTGTGTGACAGCGCATTATATGTATTTTT
>NW_027113566.1:0-1027 GCF_000696795.3 Halyomorpha halys | reverse complement strand
AGGTTATCCTGTTCTATTTTTTCAGTCCTGATGAAGGCCTGAAATTCAGGTCGAAGCGTCAGCATAAATAAGTTACGTTTATTTGTGTATTATTTGCTGACTGCATCCCTGACCATCTTCTCCCATTTGCCAATTTAGTCTTGTTTGTTGTACATTCATATCCTATGGATAAAATCAATAGGAAAAATCCCTAAATGTCACCATTTTACCTGAGAATGATACAAAACAAGGTATTGTTTGACGGTGTCTAATAACCTGCCCATTTGAGCAAATAACTGAATTGATTTTGAAGTTTGATTGGCCAAATTATTCAATGAGCTCCCATGATTCCTTTTAGTAATGTCCACTAATAAAACAACATATTAAATTAACATCACACATTTATTTTACATTTCTCTTCTGAACATGCTATGTTATATGTATATGATTTTTTTTTTTATCTCTAGAAACTACTGATTTATATTCACAATGAGGACACCTTAAAGGCATTTCACCTGTATGATTGCACATTTTATGGGTTTTTAAATAATTGGAATAACTGATTCATAATCACATTGAGGACACTTACAAGGTTACTTTCCAGAGTGACTATGCCTTATATGTCTTTTTAAATCGGAAAAAACTGATTTATAATCAATCACAATAAGGACATTGGATAGGATTCTCTCCTGTGTGACGGGCCATTATATGACTTTTCAATTGGTCTTTTTGTACTGCTACATTTACAATAAGGGCATTTATATTCACACTGTGTGACAGCGCATTATATGTATTTTTAAATTATTAGAAGTAACTGATTTATAATCACAATGGGGACAATGAAAAGGCTTCTGTCCTGTGTGACGGGCCATTATATGAGCTTTTCAAATATGTAGGACTAACTGATTTATAATCACATTTGACACTGGTTTGCTGGAACCTCTTCAGGTTTTGACAAATTGTCCTGTGTTAGCTAAACTATATATATGTAAACCTCTTCTTTGAGATACTTAACTCAAGTGATTTGGCATCTTAATCTGCTTGATAA
>NW_027113565.1:0-3705 GCF_000696795.3 Halyomorpha halys | reverse complement strand
ATAGGGAACATTAAGGTCTTTATGTATGATTTTATTTGTGACAAAGTAAGGAGCATTGAGGATTTTACGAAGGATTTTGAATTGTAAGGATTGAATACAAGAGGAATTCGAAGGTTTAGTAGAGCCCCAAAGCTCAACTCCATATGTCCAGATTGGCCTTATTACAATCATGTAGATCAGTCTTTTGTAATGTGTTGGAAGTTTAGACTGTTTGTCTAGTAGTGCTGTAATAGTCTAAATCGACATGCAATTTCCTCTTTCTTCAATCTTGTACAGGGATTCCAAGCCATTTTTTTAATACAAACTTGCAGTCAGCAAAAAATATTTATAAAATAAATATAAACACAGTCTAAAGGCAATATATATATATATATATATATATATGACAATATGTGTACATATTATTGTTTGTTACCTGAAAAGCAAAAACCATTTCCTCATTTATTAATTTATGGCCATACACAAAAGTAGCCCCATCCAAACCAAAATTCAGAAAGTTGACTACATTGTCTCCAAAGCACTTCAATATGTTCCTACCAGTCTCCCACCTTATGGTACAAAGGCCGAATAATATCTGTAATGTAACACCGGACAGCACTGTGTCCCACCTAACCTGACGATGATATAAGAAGAAAAAATTAAAATCTATTTCACAATGATCTATAAATTTCATAAAATATAAAAAAAAAAAAATATATATATATATAACTCACATATTCAGGATGCTTAGAAAAAATAAAAGAAATTAATAAGAAAAATATTACTCCTAGTAAAGAAATGAGCCTCCTCCTGTTATTAGATGTATCATAAATAATAAAAACAATAAATGCGATTGCAAATGCTGAATGAATAGCATGCTTCATATACCTAAAATAAGAAAATCAGTTATTTACACATATATATTTAATTAATATAAAAAAATAAATTAATATATAGTTATGTTTTTAATTAATCTCATGCAACAAGTAGAGGCTGGATTATCATATAATTAATTATTTATTTTCTTAACATCTTTCCAAATTCGTGCATTTAAGACTGATTTCACCATTAAGAGTTAGGCTTAATTCTAAACTTGCCAATTGTTGTAGAAAATTGTTATTATTATTTAATTTGTAAATAAAACAATGGATGGCAACATTGCTTCAGACGATGGAAAGACGATGTTCCCTTTGTTTGGCTCAGTCGACTGTTGGCGTCTTATGAAACACATTCTTTGTTTTTTGTTGTAAAACCCTCCCTAAATCCAGAACACCTATGAGCTCTTTGGGACTTAACCAGACTAAGGATATAATGAGGAGTTCAGTTCCAGAGCTGGGTTAGAGTAAATTCAAGACTGCACTAACATTTTACTCTGCAATGAGCCTTAGATACATTAAAATAATTTTTATTAGTCTAATTTTTGTGAATAAATGTATATTGCACATTAGTAAGAAAATTTAAACTACTCAAAAAGGCTATATTTGAAAACAACCAACTTGAAATATTAAAAAAAAAATTTTTAACTTAAATTGAAATTATACAATTTTTTTATATACTTCAAGTAATATAAAAGTATTTATGTTAATAAAAACATACTTGAAATTTAAAATAAGTTTTCAAATACCATACTTCAAAATTAGTTATTTAGTATTTTTATGTTATTGATTCCCTGGGTGATGGGTGAGCAATATATTTAAATATTTAAGAGCAAAAAATATTTAGACTCTTTTTGAAAGATTAATTATTTGTAATTCAATTTGGTACTGTTGTACTGTTTCATAAAGTAAGTTCTAACTGCTTGATTTCTTTAAAATTAAAAATTCACTTATACAGAATCTTACTGGTTAGCCCAATCGCTATTATAAAGGATCTGTTAAGAGATTTCTATTATCCTTCTGAGGGAATTTAGCGAGTGAAAATCATCTGTTGTAATCTAGTTAAAGCAGTAATAATGATAGTGTTAGTAGGTTTTGAAATTTCCCACAATTGGAGCTTGTTTTGTTGATTTAATATTTTTGTTTATAAATTTTAATTTAAGAAAGAGTAAAAAAAAGGGAAAAGAAATTCTAATACATTGAAAAATTTTAATAAAAGGCTTGATTGTATTTGTTTGCCATTCAGTCTTTCACCATCTAGGTATCTGTTATTAGCTCAAAACTCTTTTAAGAGCCTCTTCAAATAGAATATCAAAATGTTTTAAACAATTTATTTTAAAGCAAAACTAAACAGATTTATGTTTTTTTTTAAATTTCATTAATACTGGTAAGTATTTGAAATATAACATAACATTTGTTCTAATTATTTTTTCGTTCCTTGTCTTGATTATATTATTATACTTTTAAAAACCATTATTTATATTTTATTTGCTTGACTATACACGATTTTTTTTTATAATGCTTTGACGTTAAATTAAAACGTGATCACTTGTACATGCTAGTATATTGTTAGTTTTAATATTCTTGATTCTTGAAAAAATTAGTTTAGTTTTAGTATGAAAAAGTCATAAATGACAAACACGATGGTATTGTTGACTAAAAATCCAAAAATGTCCTTTGAAACTAAATTCCATAGCTGTAAAAAAAAGCAACACAATATTGTTTGTTTTTTTCGATAAAAACAATAAAAGTTTTTTGAAACCATAAATTAAAATATTTCATCTTTAATTTAAGCAATGATAGATTTGAATGTGATTAAAAAATGTTGAATGAATTGGTCAGGGTTTTTGTGTTGAATTTTTTAATTCAAAGATTATTAAGAATATAATGTTAGCCTATTTGTTTATTAATTTAAGATATTTATTTTTTATTTTTCTAAAAAAGGAGAATTTAACCTCTGAACATTATGAAAACAATATTTAAAAAATGAGAGATAAGGTTTTTTAATAAAATAATAATCAACTATTTTATTAAGTGTCTTATCATGATAAGAAATATTCATTTCATTATTGAAAATTCCATATTTTTCAGGAAAAAATTGTTCTTGATGACAGTTCAATGTTCAGTTGCTTAACCTTGTAAAGTTTTTAATCTTCATTTGATTTATCTCAATATCAAGAATTTTCCATCAATGTTTCCAATTTCCTGATTTTAAATGTTTTGATTGATTAATTTTTTTCATTTAATTAATTACCATTTGAAGTTATAAATAAAGATTTTTTTTTTAAACTGATTTGTAAGTATTCAAAATAATTAGGAAATTTAACCATCAAAAAAGCTAAAAATGTGATAAGGTGTATGACATATGATTTGTTCTCACCTTATGTTTTTCACATGAGATATACATTTAGAGAACCTTTTAAAGGCAGGATAAAAAAAAGGTTTTAACCCTTTATAATAAGTGATACACCATAAAATAGCAACGATATATAAAAACGCTCTGCCATAGCCATAACACCAGTCTATATGGCTTCCTGAAAATAATACAACAAATAATTGATTCATAAATTTTTTAAATAAACCCAAAAATTATATAATGTTTAAAAAATTTAGCTTTAGTCCAATTAACAAGAACTTTTTTTTTTGTGGGTAATAGCATACCAACTGGTAAAATTTAACTTATACATCAGATCATAATAAATAAGTATTGTTACAAACAGATACACATGTACAATAGGGATGATAGCTAGCCATTATTGGCGAATGAGTTTAAGTGTCACCTTAGCAACCTTGGAGCTGCAGAACTGTGTTCTAATGATGGTAATCTACAGGATAAACCCTGCCCCCCCCC
>NW_027113564.1:4176-4627 GCF_000696795.3 Halyomorpha halys | reverse complement strand
AGAATAACGGGAGTAATAATTAATTATGAGAGATAGTTGACGTAGATGAAGAACGAGGAGTAGATGGTTGGGGGTGCGGTCAATGATAAACACAAATAAGTTGTATTAACCTATTTTATTGTGCCAACGTTTCGACTAGAGTTTCTAGCCTTCTTCAGGGCTAAAAAAAGAACAAGATAACAACCACAGTAAGTATAGAAAAATAAAAAAAAGAAAAAAGAAAGTATAAACAGAATAATTTTAACATAAAATGAATAATTTTACAAAATAGAATTAATAAAATGAAGTGATGAGAACAGCGGGAAATAATATGTATATATAGGTAACTGAAAAAGTGGGTAAAATAACATAATTAAGGAAATGAAATAAAGATGAAGTTATATAATGCAAAGACATATTAGTTATTAATAATTTAAAAATTGAAATATGAAAAGAAAATGAAAATTGAGAG
>NW_027113564.1:0-941 GCF_000696795.3 Halyomorpha halys | reverse complement strand
TGGATGAAAGATCTTGATTCGAGGCTCTCAGGCTGAAGGTAAATATTGTAAATAGTAATGATTGATTTTCTTAAAATAAAACAATTTGCAATAAATTTTCTTAAAAACAATCATTACTATTTACAATATCTACATTCAGCCTGAGAGCCCCGAATCAAGATCTTCCATCATAAATATGATTATTTACAATAGGTCACTGAATTAATTATAGTAAATATAATTTAAGTTCCCATTGCGGCGTATAAGACAGACGTGTAAGGTTGGCTTAGTAACGATCGGATCCCTAAAATGTTAATAAACACTGAACCGACGGGTAAACGTCCGAGGGGTGGACCGAAACGTAAACGGGAGGATTGTTTTAAAACTGATTTGGTAGAATTGAGTTTGGAAGGGCATCACTGGATGTATGTAGAGAGCGATTGGTTGTATCAGAATCAAACCTTGGGTTTGTTAGGGTTACCTGTTATTTACAATAGGTTTCTGGGCCACTCCCGTTTCAACCTTCGTGGGGGATTGTAGGGATGGGTAATGGGGATAGGGATTGTGCTAGGGAATTAGGATGATAAGTGAGTTTCTCAGGGAATGTGGTGATTCAGGATTTAAATAAGTCTAATACAAAAGGGATATTCAGGTCATGTTGTTGAGTATTGTTAGTTACATATTAAGGAGCATTGACTATTGTTCGAAGGACTTTAGACTGAAGGGATTGGACACATTATATGTAACAGTTTTTAGCTGTTTTCGAAAGTTCTAGTCTAAAATATATTTCTTAAAAGAGATGACACAAAAAAAAAAAAAAAATTAATAGCAATTGGAATTAATTACTATTAGAACAACATAAGAGCAAATTATTGCAAAAACGTCTTATCATCACTAACTCAAATATTTTTTTTATTTATTTACAAAACAAAATTATCAATGAATTTTTACTGATTTGATTT
>NW_027113563.1:6111-6441 GCF_000696795.3 Halyomorpha halys | reverse complement strand
TAAACTATTTGTTCTTTTTTTGACCGCAACCCTGACAATCTTCTTATATTTTTTTGGTTGATTAATACCCTTAAGAAGCACAAATAAAGTTAGATAGAAATTAGCCCTGATATAAAGTCATTTTAAAATTCCAATATCTATAAGAAAACATCATGAAACGTACACCATGCCTTTGGGGATTCTTGAGTAAGTTGAATTGGAGTACAAGTACAGGTTAGAAAATCAGAAATACCCTCAAAATAAATCTCTGTTATGGAGAGATGTCCTGAATATATGTATTTTCTTTAAAGTTACAAAATTAAATTTAACTTTTCATAGATATATAAAATA
>NW_027113563.1:0-5306 GCF_000696795.3 Halyomorpha halys | reverse complement strand
GAATTATTTTTTTGTGCCGACGTTTGAACCTAATTTTCAGGTCTTCATTAGGGCTATAAAAACAAAAAGACACCATCATTCAGAGAGAAAAATAAAAATAAATTAAATAAATACAAATAAATAAAATAAAATAAACAATACACAAAAAATTTGGAAATATACATAATAATGAAATGAAAATACAAACTAGTTGATTAATAACAATAGACAAAGACAATAGTAGATTGATAACATTATTATTTATAAACTTATAAATGTGAGTAATAAATAAATGATACAATGGATAAGAATTCTTACCCACGAATGTTATATTGATAAGTAACATTGTTACTCATCAATATAACATTCTTACCCACTGTATCATTTATTTATTACTCACATTTATAAGTTTATAAATAATAATGTTATCAATCTACTACAGTCTTTGTCTATAGTTATTAATCAACTAGTTTGTATTTTCATTTCATTATTATGTATATTTCCAAATTTTTTTAATGTATTATTTATTTGTATTTATTTATTTAATTTATTTTTCTCTCTGAATGATGGTTGTTGTCTTTTTGTTTTTATAGCCCTGATGAAGAACTGAAAATTAGGTCGAAATGTCAGCAAAAATAAATAATTTGTTTGTTTTTTCTGCTGACTGCACTCCCCGACCATCTTCTCTTAAATTAGAATTTAGTTTTAGAGGGGGATTACTAACTTTCATTATTATTATTATAATTGTAATACAAATTCAAAAGAAAATAGTTTAATTATCAAAATGATAACAAAATATTTACCCTAAGATGAGCTAATCTGTCTTGATAATCATCAAAACTTGAACCAACAGTCCTTCTCAACCAATGAAATGTATCATCTACATTCCACATAACAACTTTACGACTTTCGGGAGAAGTATTTCTGTAAAAATTAAATAATTATAAAGTCAAAATATTTAGATACCTGATACAAAATATTAAACTTCAATAATATATAAAAAAAAAAGGTGTATCCGAAATGATGTATAGTTAAACTTAAACCTGTGAAAAACTTAAAGATGTGATAGTATCTCTCAAATACAACAGAAAAGTTTACCTGGACTATGGTCTAATTCCTAATCAGGAAGGGTAAGTATAAATTTTGTGTTGTTTTTTTTTCAAGTAAGATAGGTTTTAATTTCAAAATGCAGAACAGTAAACTAAAAAAGATTCTCTTCAAAAACAAGTAGAATATATTAGTAAAAAAACAGAATTTAAATTTACTTATTCCCTTTTCGGAATTGAATCATAGTCCAAATGAACTTTTTTATTTACTTCATTAAGTTTCAAACATCATTTGGCATATACCCTGTATTTGATTTTGTCTCTTATTAGAAATGATTGTTTCAGAGGAAAGATTAATGACTAAAGTAAAATACTACTAACCTCGATTCAATGAGATTCTTGGCAGCTTCTGCATAACGTGACAATTGTTTTCTTGCATCTCCAGTGAATTTAGGTTTAATTAATTTTATAGGGATATCATTTATAATTTCTTTATACATAGACATTGAAATTTCAGGAACACAGTGTGAAGGTAAAAGAGGATCCGATCCCATATCGACAGTTTTTCGTTCCATCAACCACCTGTTGAATGATTCCCTGGGAGCATCAATTCCTATTTAAAAAAACAAAACAAAAGAAAGATCATCGACCAAGTTCATATATTTTTTGATAATTAAAATAATCCAAAAATTTGTGCATTATACAAAGATGATAGTTACAGCTTTGATATAAATAAATAAGGAGATACATAAATATAGATTTCGGCTGAATAGATGTTTGTAAGATGGATAAAGTTTTATAATGCTGATATACTTTTTTTATTTTAAAACTAAGTCACAATTCAGCACTCTTCAAGCAATCCTATATTATTTTTGCTTCCTTGTCACTAAGGTATAGGCTAACTGTTTTTCATATTATTATGTAACTTTTTTTTGGTATAACAATAAAATATCTGGAGAATCCACCCACATGACTTTCCTTGATGCTTTGATAGCAAAATATAAAAATTATTTGACTAATATCTTCACTAATATGGGTACGATTAAGATTGTTGTATATAAAGCACTAGACAACACAATTTTTTCAAACAAAAAAAAGTAAAAAAAAAAGAGGATCCTGGATGTTCCCGCACGATCTATAATTTTAAAATTATTCAATGATTGATAAAAAGTGAATGCATTTCCAACACAGAATAGTATAATTAACATGGGTATAAAGTTCTATCAAATAAAAGGTAAACTTTTAGATTTATGTGCAAATGAAGTTTTTTTCTTATCCATAATTTTGTTTCTCTGATTTTTCTAAGGAATTTATCATAGAGAGAAAAAGTTAAAGGGCTTAAGGGGAAGATTTTCGAAATTTCCTCAAAATCGTTAGACATTTTGAGGTTTAAGTCCACAGAAAAACAAATTTTTCAGTTGCGCACAGGGTATACTTCAGATATGGCAACAAGTCATAGGTCACACCATTACGATGACATTCATGACCTGACATTACCATCTGTCAATTTTAGTCAGTATAATTACTTCAAAATTCACTTTTTAATTGTTTGTTATTAATTGATAATAATAATAATAAAGGGCTAACGAACCCGAAGGTTAGATGCCGCTATCAATTGCTCTCTACATACATCCATCCTTCCAGTGATGTCCCTCCAAACCCAATTCTACTAAATCAGTTTTAATCCTCTCACCTACATTTTGATCTACCCCTCGGACGTTTACCCATCAGTTCAGTGTTTATTGACATTTTAGGGATCTGCTCGTTACTAAGCCTTACAACCTTACACGCCCATCTTATTCGCCGCAATGCTATAACCTGAATTATATTCACTGGGTGCAGTTTCCTTAATTCAGTATTGTGCAGCCTTCTAAATTCTCTCATTAATTTATCTTTTTTCGGTCTGAATATTTTACATAATTTTTTATTTTCAAAAACCTTAAGGCCTTGTTCCTCCGTTAGTTTAAGAGGCCACATCACCCATCCATAAAGAACAGTAGGAAGGATAATAGTTTTGTAAATTATAATTTTTAAGTTTTTGTTATTTATTGAAATAATTAATTCAAATAATAAACCATTGTGTTATAATTTACAGCATTTCTTCTTTTATTATTTACAGCTCCAAAATAATTATTTCCCTACACTATAGGACAGATTTCTAACAATTATTATAGTTTAATGAAAACTTTATAAGAAACCAATACAAACAGAATAATACAATTGAAATATTTTATGAATATATATAATTAAATACAAAGCACCATAAGTAATTGCTTACAATTATTTAAATTTAAAAGAAGATAAGACAGTTTACCGTACCTTCTCTTGACTGGCAAAGTTCTCGATAAGTTAATCTCAGCTTAGAACCAAGAGCATAGCGCATACCTTCAGTAACCGGATGAGGATGAGGCATATTCAAGGGAAGCCTTTCAAGAACTATTACATTTGTAGGAACATCCAGATCCCATGGGCCACTGAAACAAACATGAGATTAGGTTAGAAACAGAGTTGAAAAAATTATCTAGAAAGATATTGTTATGATGAAAAAATCTAAATAATTACTTATCTCCGTATTTTTCTCTTACAATTTAAACATAAATTTTGTTGGACTATGTTTTAAATTATAAACCTGACCAAGAAAGAAACTACATTTCAAACATATATTTTATAAGGAGAAACTACTTAAAATAAAAATAAATGGAGCTTTCCATATTTCCCAAAATGTAATTATAATACTCACGCAAGAGCTATTTTCTTTTGGGGTGGAGGTCCAACTGATTCTTCTGTTGACCTTCGTTTTATGGGATGCTGCATCGGACTTGGGGGTACTTGGCCAGGACCACCAATACCAAGCGGATCCGTAATTGGATCATACTGAAAATGTCATAGTTATTAGTTTAATGAAACCTGATGGTAGTGCAATAAATCAAGCCGTTTCCATGGCTATGACATCAGACAGAAAAATGAGGTGGCATTTGTCTTTTCAATAACTATCTAAACACATCTAAGCAGTAACCAATTTAATTTATTAATTTCTCTGTTTCTCAGTAATTGAATAACTAAATTAACTAAAGTTGAGTGAAGAAGCCATTATTCCCAAGTTTCATAGCACTTAGTGCTAATAACTTATACACAAGTTATATGAAATACTCAAAAAATAAATAAACCATTACAAAAAATATATAAAATAAACAGTACAAAAAATTGAAACGAACACAATTATACATTTTAGGTTTAAGATAGATTTAATTAGATAAGAAAAATTGTACACCATAATTTTTCAATCGGCTTTGATTGAGAAAAAAAGGGGTATTAATGAGTATAAAGTTGTACGGTCTACCAAGGAATTTCTGTAGAGATAAATAGATAGGCATGGGTTGGCTGATCATTAGAGTGCCCCTTATTTTTTGACCTTTCTAAATGTTAAGCTCCCATCACCCTATTTTATTCCAACAAACTGTTGTTTGTGATACATGCAGAATTTTAGCTCAATCGGACAATTATGAGGCAATCCACATCAACCATGTAATTCTGGAATTTCCGTCCAGAAAGTCATTTTATATATAATAAAGGGCTAACGAACCCGAAGGTTAGATGCCGCTATCAATTGCTCTCTACATACATCCATCCTTCCAGTGATGTCCCTCCATCTTTTTAGCATATTCTGTAGATAGATGATATATTTTGAGACAGATGCCTTCAACAGATTCTTTTACAGTTTCTGTTAAATGAGGTTGACACTGCTCCTACAATTAAAAATATTATTTCAGTTTTGAGTGTTTAAAAAAATAAATATTTTTTTTTAATAGGGAAATGGAAACAAAATCCACTTAACTGCAAAAATCTGTCAATTAACTTTACAACATTAATAGTAATTCTCAATCGCAAGGCAAATAAATAAAATCTATGAATATACTAATGTGAATTGTTAACTATAGAACTGTAAACTTAATAAAATAATTGTAAAATTTGTTTAACACTGAGAATTCTAAAAATTTGATTGTTATACCCATATCCACACTTGGCAAAATCGAGAATATATATAGGACATTGAAGATAATTATAGCACATTATATTATTTCAGTTCCTGTTAAATATAAACAAAATCAAGTAAATTGACAATCTTATAAAAATTGCATATTTATAAATGGCGACGTTCATTTATAAAGTTAAACTATAATTTTCAAACTAAATTAGAATTTATAATGATGTGAAGACAGTTACTTGTAGATATATAAGAGGTCAAGGGGTGCGGTCAGCAGAAAAAAAAACACAAATAAA
>NW_027113562.1:0-1572 GCF_000696795.3 Halyomorpha halys | reverse complement strand
ATCTGGTTCGGGATAGATCGGTTAAATAGAGAACATTAAGCTCTTTATGTATGATTTTATTTGTGACAAAGTAAGGAGCATTGAGGATTTTGGATTGTAAGGATTGAATACGAGATGAATTCGAAGATTTAGTGGAGCCTCAAAGCTCAACTCCATATGTCCAGATTGGCCTTATTACAGTCATGGAGATCAGTCTTTTGTAATGTGTTGGAAGTTTAGACCGTTTGTCTAGTAAGTGCTATAATAGTCGAAATCGACGTGCAGTCTTTTCAATCTTGTGTGAGGATTCCAGGTTAATCGTTTGTCCAAATGTAGTCCAAGGTAGCGGATCTGTTCGAGAGGGGTGTGGGTAATATCGTTCAATGAAACTGTAGGGCAGTCAGTAGGTTTACGACGAAGGGTAAAGGTGATTTGATGGGATTTGTTGGAATTTATCCTAATCCGCCAATTACAACACCATTCTTCGAGGGCTATGATATGGAATTAGAGATTTTGGGATACGATTAATGGGTTATTATTAACAGCGAGCACACAAGTGTCCATGTAAAATTTAAAAAATATTTAATAACTAAGACACATAGAAACATTCATTTGAATGGGGAAATGGAATAACCCATTGAGCTAATGTTGCAGCCAAACTCGTCTAAGAACAGATTTATTATTTATGTGTTTTTGTCTTTTTCCATTACCCTCTACGACTTAAACGGGCTGCTCCAATCTTTGGTAAAACTTATAAGTCAGCCAGAGTTTAGTAAAACTGTTTCTGGTCCACAGTTTTGTTAACCAGGTTACCAAGTTTACCTGAAACTTAGATAACTGCCAAGCTCCGCAATTCCATTCTCTAATGTTAGAAATTATGGATCAAATTAAATTTAAAATTGATTCAACAGTCATATTTGACAGTTGAAATCAGAAAACGGCACACTTTTTTATTACATCTTACCTTGAGAAACTAATTCCTTGAAGTCTACTTCGTCTATCTTCATATAATCCATTTTATTTTGTCTGGAAAGAAACGGAATAAAACAATACACCTTCGCTAGATAACAGATCCTACTGGAACATTTTTTTTTTTAGGCAACCCACAGCGAAGGTGGTGTTTGCCAAGTTATCTACATGTGACCAACCTATTCTAACCAAGGGGGGGAGAGGTCGAGTTTTTCATTTTGAGGGACCGCCGCTTAATGAAAAATGTCAACGATCCCAAGTCGGATTCGAACCGGCGCCGCCCGCAGATCTCACAACGATAAACCTAGGCCTAACCATCTGAGCTAAGGATGGCCCAGGAACATGGTAAGGTTCCTTATATGGTTACTTACTTAAACGTAACTTTGCTCTAAATCTCCGTTTAAGCGGCAACCATTGTCCGGTAAAGTTAACAGCTAGATTTGAAGGTTAACCTATCTGGTGCAACGAATAATTATTGATTACCCAAGATATAAGAAATCGTAGTTTAAACTGGGAGTGCAACTAGCTGTTAATACGTTGTATATTATTTTTCTAAAATCTTAGCTTTTTCAACGGTATATGATACTCCTATATTAATACTCTTCTTTCCATAAATGTGTTTTC
>NW_027113561.1:71612-72341 GCF_000696795.3 Halyomorpha halys | reverse complement strand
AATGAGAAGAAAAGTAAATTTGCCCCGAAAGTGCTGCCATCTCTTGAAAAAAAATCTTACTAAAAATCGGTACATTTAGCCTTAATAATAATAATGTACATATTATTTGTTAATAATGTCTTTCTCTTCTGTCCACCCCGTATGAACCATCTCAAAGTTGGTAGGATTGTCCGAAAGTAACTGCACTCAATCTAATCTATATAACACGTAAAACACAATTTGGTTTTCAGATATGTCAGTATTAAAGCAAAGCAGAGATATGTAAAGCAATTTTCTTGGAAATTTTTCGTTTTACAGTAATTTAAATAAAATTTAGATTCAAGAATACATTATGTCGATTTTTAAGCGGTCTAATATCAAGATCATCGTGATTATGAGAAGTGTGACGAATTTTGATTCGTTGTATGATTCCTCCTTGATAACAGTTTTCGAGTAGCTCTAAGAACTACTGTAACATAATGCCTTATAAAATTCAATTATCGCTCAAATCCATTAAGATAGAACATGGAGGCGAAATTATTTTAATTTTTTTTATAGAAGTATTTATATGATGAACAATGCTACCCAAACAACATTATAATCAGAAAGATTGAGAGATATTAAAATAATCAGACCATTTTCTTAATATCAATACTTTATTGTGTTCTTGAAAATTGAGTTGAATTTTCACTGGAAAATATATATTTACCATGTATTGATATGTATGAGAGGTACCAGCTGGGGTTTTTT
>NW_027113561.1:65519-70527 GCF_000696795.3 Halyomorpha halys | reverse complement strand
TTATGATATTCATATCTAGCATACCACAGCGGGGGTTTTCTGATGGTATCTAGTGGTTGAATTAAATATAGCGCATCCCTTTTCAGTTGGTTCCCATCAGGAACTGATAGAGATACATAATATAAATATATAATATAAATACATAATACAAATATACAATATAAATACAAATACATAATATAAATACATTAATATATGAAGAAAATTTCAATATAATACCTGTACGGGGAACCCCCAGTCGGGCTTAGAAACCCCGAGCCCCGTACACGGCAGTATAATATTGTAGGCCATACTAGAACATTTTTATAGAAACTCGTTTTTATATATTATATTTTCTAGTACTAGGTTTTCATCTATAAATATTTCCTTATCCTCATAGATGCTCCTATGGACAGGAAAGAAACGAAAAATCGTTCGAAGGGAAAGTGTTCATTGTTCATTAAAAAATGAATCATTTAGTTGTGAAAATTTTAGAAGATCTGTTGTGGATAATTCAGGAACGAAACTGCTATGTTCATGTATACATTTTTTTTTTTTTTTTTTTTGGATACTGTACTAAATAAAATTATATGAATATACATATTCATCTCCATTTAACAATGAGTAATCATTGTTCAAATTAGTAATTGTTTGGGGAAGGAGAGGAGTCAGAATTATTTTTACTCACTTCACCACAACCATCGCTCGAGAATGATGTAACAGATATTCATAGGCAGACCTAATTTGTTCTCTAGTGGATTGAAAGGACTGGGAATAAATTAGCAGTAAAAAAGAATTTATTTCTGTTCTCTGTAGTTTAATTAAAAATATGATCTATTTGAAATATCAGTCATACCAATCACAACTAATTATGTTACAACAATGTTTATAAGTGGGTAAATACCTAAGATGAAGTATGAGACAACGTTGAAATTTAATATACTCTCAAATAAAATAAGCTGAAACTAAACTCTAGGCAAGATATAACTAGACAATGGACAGTAAGGATTTAAAGCGGTCGCGATATAGTAGGCGTCCTACAAGGCAGAATAGATTTTTTACGATCGACAGGAGAACAGTTTATCTAGGCAGCCGTGGCTTGTTAGTGGACGGAGTTCCGTCATCATAAACAGGTGTCTGCACTGACAGGAGCCCTTACTGCTCGCTTTACGATCCTCTTCTTCGGCTCGGTCTTCGTGTCGGTCCTCCGATGGTCATCTTCAGAAGAGGTATTCCATCAAGGGATATTGTAAGCTCTTGAAATGCTTTTCTCCTTGGAAGTGTCCTGGTGATCATTATATAAATCTTACACGATGGGCTTATCATAAAAATTGATCTAATGAAGTAACTAATTTTTTTAAAATTTAAGTATTTGAAATTTTTTTAAATAAAAAAGTTAAATACCCAGTTAACTACTAAACAAACTTTGGTGAAGTACAGCTATACTTGGATTCAATGAGGTATTCTATTTTTTTTTTTTTTGTATTAGCCCTCCACTGAGGACCTATACTTCCCTAGAGTGAAAATGTCAAGATTCATTTCTCGGGGCCACCGTGAAATAAATATTGTCCGACCCAGGTTGGATTACAACACACAACCTTTTGAACTAAGCGCTTCCAAGCTCGCCTAACTAACAGGTCCTCCGTATTCTATTTACTTTTAAAAAAATATTGTATTAAAATTCATTGTGTACCGCTACAACACATGAAGGGGTGCAGTACTCAGTAAGGAAGTACTGTTACTAGACCAACAGTTGTGCAAGGAGGTGAATTGGTCAGAATCACGCCTTAAGGATACCCACTTTATAAGGCTAGATGGACCATAGAGGGCTCCCGAACCCACAGGGACCTCAACGATGAAAATTATCTGCCACAGCTGGATTTGAACCCGGGTCCTTGGAGTTGATAGTCCATTGCTTTACCAATGAGCTATTCACTCCCACAAAAATTATGTATGCATTAACAAATTTGTTTTAATATAAATAAATCTGTATGTTATATATTATTTTTAATTTAGTTCTGAATCATTTGTTTGTGGTAATCATGAGAATTTAAATATCGTCAATATCGGTCATAATATTATTTTTTTAAAGATATTCTATATTATATTTATACCTTTATAAGATTTATTTGCATATAAATTTAACATTATCATGTTAACATGAATATATAAATTTAACATGAAACTTCCCACCGTACTTTATTTTTAGAGAATATGTCTTCAAAATGAAGTTAATTTTTTTTTTTTTATTCTACGCATTAAAGAATAATACTGGCATCATTTTACATGTTTAACGTGTTCATTAAGAAAGGGCTTGTATCGTAGCTTTATACAGAAAATACTCTAAAACCCAACTTTGAATAACAGTTAAATAACAATAATTCAACAAAAAAAAGTAATGTTAAACCATAGTATCCCTTACATTTAAGAAAGGTTGTCAGGGTTTCCAATGACTATCTGGATAGAGAATACTTCCCAAGAAGCTGGATAATTGCTGATGTTAAGCTCATTTACAAAGGAGATAAGCAGTTAGCCAAGTCTTATAGGCCCATATGCCTCCTCCCAGTAATAAGCAAAGTGTTGGAAAAAGTCTTCTCCTTTTTCTTATTTTTTCCCTTCTCTTCTGTGCTTCTCCTATCTATAAACTATCTCAAAGGTGGTAGGAAATTAATCACAGTCAACGGCGCAATCAATAGAATAAGTCAATTTTTTTTTTCAGATGTGCCACAATTAAAGCAAAACAGCGATATGTAAAGCAACTTTCTTGGACATTTTTCGTTTTACAATAATTGAAAAAAAAATTTGGATTCAACATGACATGCATGATGTCAACTGTTTAGCGCTCTAATGTCTAGATTACAGTTATTATGAAAAGTGTGACGAATCCTGGTTTGTTGAATGATTCCAAGTTGATAGCCGTTTGACTTTGATGCGTTGGTACAATTATGTTGATTAACAAACAACTAGTAATTCCATTTTTGAGCCCGTTAATAGGAAGATCAATAAAAAAAAATACTATTATGTCATTATTCTTCCATAAAAGCGATATGAAGTCGGAGATAAGTAATATAAAATTAGTAAATCAAACAACTTTATGTCTGAGGATAACTCCGAAATATCAATACAAAATTCAAAAGTTATATATGAATAAAAAACATCAAAATATAAAGAATTAGTTTTTAACTAATATAATAAAATTTAAAATATATTTAATTTAATTTTAAATTATTTTAATTAAAGAATATATAACACGAGAGAATCATTATTTACAATGGGCAATGTATAATCATATTCCATTACAATGAAATCATTATTTATTATATAAAACTTTATCATATTTACACTATAATCAACCTCCAAAAAAGAAAACAAACGTTCAAAAAATGGAAAAAATTTTTTCTTAACAACAGTTTTCTCTTAATCACTCAAAAAAACTCCATTGCGAATACAATCTTGAAAGTAACAACGAATCTAGAAAGAGAAAGATTATTCAGCTTAGGTCGAATGTTTCACTTAATAGAAGATTTATTAAATCCATTTCGTTAAATTTATAATAGCTTTCGCCCGAATTCCTTAGCGGCGTAGGCTAGATAAGAAGCTTCTATGAAAAATATGGT
Source organism: Halyomorpha halys (assembly GCF_000696795.3). NCBI lineage: Eukaryota > Metazoa > Arthropoda > Insecta > Hemiptera > Pentatomidae > Halyomorpha > Halyomorpha halys. The sequence continues at coordinate 66,931 of NW_027113561.1, read as the reverse complement.
TCGGATATTCATTTAGTTCATAACAATTCATTTGATGAATACAGACTAGTATCGATTATGTAATTATAATTATATAAATAGCTTATAATTATAATACTTACCTAATAAAATATAATATAATTAATTATAATTATATTTAACTATTTCTGACTCCTTGATCCAGGTTCTCAACACTATAAAATTGGTAGACATTCCTCAATGAAACTATAACAAAGGAGTTGTTTGATTTTGACATCACTTACTCGCGTTACTGGTCTACACAGAAACAGTTCATCCTTTCCTTATCCCAAGACCCTGAAAAATAGTTATAAATTGTAAGTTAGAGTAATATTTTAGTATTGTTACATTGTAAGTTAGAGTAATATTTTAGTATTGTTACATTTGGTTAGGACCAGAACTTTCATAAGTGCTTATTCAGAATATCAATTTTAAAGCGATTTATTATTATTTTATACTCAAAATACGTACTGTGTGTAATGTTTCATTGTGTTTTTGAATTTCTTATTCAAAAATGAAGCTTTCTTATCGGCCAAGAAAAATGTTTATCTTCCTCAGAATTAATGTATTTACGTTCTAAGACATGTAGACTCGAGAAAAATTATTAAAAAAAAATCAGGCCGTCCAATGTTCGTGGCTTTTCTCTGGCTAAGGTTTTCCCAGTACGCATGCCTCACGCATTCCCAGTATGCAATACCCCCTAAACTCGTGGTTATTTATCTGCAATACCCTCTAATCATTTGTGAAATACTTATTTGATTTTGCTTGGTCATAACAGTAGGATGTGACTATCTCCCAGAAATTTCACATATAAAATATAATTATGCTCCTGTTTAGAATATAATTAAATTCTCTAGTAACATAAGCACAACAATAAATATCGGAATTTGTCACATAAGTAATATAGAAAATCGTGGGAGTGAGCAGAACAGATGTTTTTGATTTACCAAGAATGTCACAAGTCGTCCAATGACGATCCTCGAAACTCGCTGTAGCATCTTTCGAGAAATGAGGCTTACTTTAGAATAGTGAAATCGTTTCCAATAATCTTATATTATATTTTAATTAGTCTTTAATTTTTGTTTTCATCTACGGATCAATAAGATAGTTTGTTTTTGTTTTTTTCCCAAACGAGTTGACCAGTTATTTTTTATGAGAAAGAACGAGTTATTTCCAACACCTTTTAAAGGTTTTAAAAAAAGGTTACCACGCCACATATGCAACTTATGTTATATTGTATTATATAACTTGCTGCTAATAGCTTAACACATAATGACAGACTCAGAAAACTCAGAAGCCGGACTGAGCCATATCATATGGAAACTTTACTAAACCGCAAAAGACCTTACAATCCTGAAATATTGTATTATTTAAAAAAAAAAAAAAAAAAAAAGTATATGATTATATTTATCAAA
>NW_027113561.1:33645-65283 GCF_000696795.3 Halyomorpha halys | reverse complement strand
AAAATTTCAATCAAATCTTATTTTCTATTATCAAATTTCTAAAAATAATGTTATTATAATATATTAAACCCCAGCACATAAAGACAAAATTCTTCGTTGCTGTGAATTTCCTTAAAAAATATATTATAGTCATCAAATTGTAAATTTGATTATATTATTAAAACTAAAACTTTAAACTTCATTTTCTCAAATTAAATTAAACTTAAAATTAGAATATTTTGTTACTAACATCATTATTAATTATCAGAGACACCGACTTCTTAAGAGTAAAAAAAAAATGAGTTTACAATCCTCTAATTTTTATACAAAGTAACATAGTACAAACAACTTTTATTGAAAAGGATTTTAAAAAGAACATAAATAAAATTATAATTAAATAGATACATGACTTCAGAATTCTACTATTAATGATGGATATTTCTCTAGAATAAAAATCAGTGAGCTCGCATAAATGAAAATATATTTAATTACAAAATTATTCAAAATTTTTATTACATTTAAAAAACATCCGTTGAAGAAAGCTCTTACATTTAATTAATCATAACATTTACAAAACAATATATATAATCCTCATTATATATTTCTTATAGGGTGCCGTGGGTAGTTGGATATCGTATATTACATCAGACAATACGAATTTTGTGTCTGGCTTCTACATCTCATATTTTGAATTCTTCCTTGTAACAGATAAAAGTAAAAATTATTTTACCAAATAAGCCTTGCTTTTGTGATGTAGACTATTTATAGAATAGAAACAATATTTAAGGATTTAAGCGAAATTGGTACATTTGTTTAATTGTTACTTTTAAAAGCCAATAAAACTGGCAACAATAGGACTTTAAAATTAGCTTTGTACAACCATTAATATTTACGATATACCTCATCAAGCTTTGAAAATATCCTCTAATAAGTTGCGAGTACAAATTGTCTATACATAAATACTTGCCTCTTTTTTTGTGAAATATCAAAAATGTTCGTTTCACTAGAACTGTAATGTAGAATAAACATAAAGTATATTTAATAAGCTTTTATTCAACATATAAGGGAATGTGTAGGTACAATGGCTATTTTAAAAAGCGTGAATAACCCAAAATATTGACTAGTTGAATTTGATTTTAAAAAACTAGAAGAAAACTATTTGCAAAAGAATGAGGAAATGAAAATGGGTAAATAAAATAAGAAGAATTTATTTATTTTCTTAGAATTAAATAATTATAGCTTGAATATTTTATTTTTCAAAATTTTTCTTTTTGATTCCTCTTTTCAATACTTTAACTATCCGCCATCTTTGAAAGAACTATCAAACCTAAATATTGTCTAGTAGGATACAATCAAAGTTTTAAATTGACCTAAAATTTCTTTATTATGATTATTATCTTAGATCAAATATTTGTTTCGACTTTTTGAGTTTATAGTCAATTTTTAAATTATGTGTCTTAGAAAGTAAGGGTCTCATTTTGATATTAAATTTTAGGAAATTTTAAAAAGTATTTGAAACTATTCCCTTGAATGTATGGAGAGTTATTAAGTAACAATTAAAAAAAAAAAGACGATTTCGCATAAAATTGGAAATATCTTTCACATATCTACAAAAGCAAACTTTATTAGTAAAGAAGGTTTCATTTTTTATATGTTGTATCGAATCAATGTTTATTAGCAAAATATAATAAAATTTTTTTTAAAAAAAATGTTCAACCTGTGTCATGAAATCCTAAGACAGAGTAGAAATAGGAAGGTCGAATATTTGTTATAATTCATACCTCCTTTCAATAAAAAGGAAGATCAATGAACAATATTATATTGCAATAACATAAACAAGTTTTATTAAAAGCCTAAAGCATGATAGTGAATAAAGAATTAGCAGATCTTATCAACATAGTCAAGAATAAGAAGTGACTTTGAGGTCTAGTTAAACTAATAATCCATAAATCTGATTTAATCGCCACTGTTTGCTCTTCCTAATCAGATTCGGTGTGGGTTCATTAGAAGACACGTGAGGACCCCAAGGATAGGAAGGCATCAGTCTTCTCCACTCTTTATAACAGTCCGGGGAAAACTCAACTAACGATTCGGCCAATTTAAATCCAGTTTCCTGCCTAATTTAGATTTACTGTAATCCTCCGTCGATTTATGTGTTTCGCTTCCACTTGGAGAAGAAAAGGCAATAAATTAGATGGGAGAAACTGAGGCTTTTTACTTGTTTCGTGAAATCGTGGTTCTTAAATAAAATAGAAGAAAAAAAACGGCGGGACAGTAAGTAACCTGATAAAGGCGTCGTTAAGGATTAATGTATTTAGCGCTTCGTTAATTGGGATAATATTTCTTATTTATTTATTTAAGGATTCAATTTCTGAAATGTATTGCTCAATTGATTGGCCTGATGTTTTAGGCATTCAAGAAAAAAACAAAGAAAACAATTATTTTTATGAGTTTATGTTAACGTTTTTGATTTCAAGCAATTTAATAAATATAAATTTAATTTATATATCATACTGCTATAATCTTTGAAGAGTCAGGGGTTCAGTAATTTGTAAAGAAACACTCTTTCTTGAAAAATGGTTTTGCAAAAAAGGTGATTTCATAATTTTCCCCAAATTTAGGGTACCCCCTTTATGAAAGGTGGTAATAATAAATAATTATCTGCCACAGTCGGATTCGAACCTGGGTCCTTGAGCTGATATCGTACTGAGCCACCCCGCTCCCCAAAATAATTTATTTAGTCCCAGTAATAAGACTTAAAAGTAGCATCGTTGTTTTTAAAAATATATTCATTTAAATAGTTGTTTCTGTTTCTGAGGTTAGTGCGTTATATAAATATCATTTTATTTTGTTCTTTTTTTTTTCAGTACTCCTGTTATTTTTATTTTTCCCTGTATATGTGGTTTAAATGAATAAAAATGCTTCAATAGAGCAGAATTTCTAAAAAGAAGGTAGGGAAGCTTTGTATTCACAGAGGAAAAGAAAAAAAATTTTGATATCACAGTCGAAAAGGTCCCCTCTCATTTTATTATTTAGACATCGATTAACAAATTTAGTTCAGCGTCTATCTAAAGTCAAATCCAAATAGCACCACTACTGTTGACATAATTGTGAAAGAATTTTCATGAATATGCTTGTCGGAGCCCAGATTATCCTATATCACTTTTAATTAATACCCCCAGTGTAGTGACTTTCGTTTCCATAAGTACAAACATATTTTACATTACTTTCACCAATAATTCGGATACGGCTCGTTTATGTACTTGCAAAATTACTTTGTCTACTTATCTACTTCCATTCTTCGTTTATGTGATTACTTTCTTATCAGACATGTGTTTCAAAATGAGTTTAATCAAATTCCAAAAAATAAAATCTTTTTTTAAATTAAAAAAATAAATTCCAAAATCTCGAACCCCTGAAATATTGGCTATTATATATGCAATATAAGTGGTGAAGGTGCTTTACGGGCCTATTAACTTGATTACGTTTTTAATTAAATATCAATTTTATAGTTGGACCGTTCTCTTCAATATTTCAGTTCAATTGTTTTGTAGTAAGCTTTTTATTAATTTATGGCGATTTTTTGTAACGAAATGTGAAATTATAATTTGCCATATCCGTCATTTTAGATTAGGTGCATCACTGGAGTGTTATTGTCATAATTTTTTTTTTTTAGAAAGTTTGATTTTATTAATGTTAATTTATTTTTAATTATTATTTAGACACAGTCAAATTGTAATTTACAGTAATTTTAGTCACACCTATATAAGTGACAGGAGATTAACTTTTTTTCCTCAGTCTATCGCCGCTCTCGCTTGTAAATACGGAAGATCTCTAGGAGCAAAGAAAACAAGGTTTTAATTCATCATAATGTGTCGCTCAGGATCAATCCAGTTAACAATTCAATTTATCGAAGAACATTTAGCATCCGGTAAGTTATCTCCGGAGGTTAGTTGCAAGATGCAAGGACAAAGCCTTGATAAAAAGAATAAGAACGGTCTTATTAGCACTCCATGCGGAACGCCCGGGTCGCCATTTCGAAAGAGAGCCACGCCACCGGAATCAGAGCGTACAAAGGTTTCTGTTTTTTAAATTTACGTAGGAGCCAGCAGCCCCTTCATCACCTTTCCTTACAACAGATGCTTATTATTTTTTTCCTTGGATACTTTGCTCCTAATTATAAGTTAAAAGTCTATATCATTAGATTCCTACCAGTAAAATTTAATCAGATAAAATTAATCTAGTATTTGCAATCCAAACACGGTTTCTTGAATTCCTGACAAAAAAAAACAACTAACGAATAGAGCAAAAGAAAAATGCTACCTTAATGAAGGAGCATAATTGAATACGTAAAGACAAAGTGGAGTCTGTAACCTCCTAGAAGTATCACACTATTAAACGATTAATATTTACGAATATGGGCCTTCTATGTCTGCACCTAAGTATTCCTTATTAAAGAATGTTTATGTTTTTAGTTCACTGAATGTAAAGAGATCTACTATCTCCTAATAAAATATTTTATGAAATAATGATCCTGGAAGTACTAACAGTTTGATAGAAGAAAGTTTATATTCGTTATTTTCACCTTGGGAAACTCTAAAATACGAATTAGTATAATAAGTGAATGTTGCCCGACGCGCGCACCGCACCAGATTTTATTTTCTATGAAAATTTTCACCTGAAATAAATTGCTGGTATGAAAAAACCTAGCTTATTTAAAACTTCCCCTACAGATTTTCGATATGCATAATGTACGTAATGTACTTCATAGAATAAAATTCAAGAACGTGGAGAATAATCCAAAAATCCAAATGGACTAAGTACTTGCAACACGAATTGCACCTCCACACCAATGATGTGTCAGCACTTCGTTGTTTAGGTGGTAGTTTGCTATAATATTCATGATGGGATTTCTTTGTTGATAATTAATTTTTGAGTTCGTCATAAAGATTTTCGTCATGTTTATCTCCTTTTTTTAAAATCCATCATGCTCTTAGGCAGTGAGAGGTGGTGGCATCGGAAGGAGTTGCGCCATCGGCAGAGCTGCTGAGGAATTTATCGGCAGTAAATGAGAGGGTGGCCCCCCGCGCCGCGGCCTCGGGCAACCACGAGCCCCACTGGACACACGATCCCCCCGGGCCAGCCGATGAAACCAGCTCAGTGTAAACTGCACGCCTCCACTGACAATCTTTTTATACTCTCTCTCAGTTTACCGTTTGCCTACCGCAATCTTCTTCTACCTTGGATCATCTTCCAGACCAGACAGACTACATATTTTCTTATTGTTAATAAATTTAGGCCTGTCAGGAAGAACTATCATTTGACTAATTAGTTTTGTGATAAATACAAATATGTCCTATTAAATAACTTACTCTATTCCTGTCCTGAAAAATAAAAAAATGTACCCTTTTACTAAAAGAATTCCATCAATATCCTAATTCTTGGACTGTTACCCGTAATGTGCTAAAGGTTATATGCTTATTTATGTGCAAGTGACTGAAAGTTTTTCAGTAGTTTTGAACGATCCTCAGCTGATCCGTTAATTGCGTAGGAAAACTTCCTTGCAAGTACAGTGAACATAACGATATTTTTTAAGCATCATCGCTTAGAATTATAATCTCGAAAAAAATGTTTGACCAATCATTTCTATTACCGGCTTTGAGAAAGTATGAATGCTAGTTTTACTGCACTAGTAGAACTTGAGTGTGATTCTTACAGATTTTTTTTAATTGATTATAAATATTATGCATAAACTAAATTTGTTATACACAAAAAAAAAAATCCAAAACTTAGCATACATCCAAAACATGTATCTAAAAACGTCTGTTGGTCAGATTAGATTCCTCGTCATTTTTATTGAGTAAAATCTACCTTATACATACATACCTATATTTCAAAGTTTAGGAATACATTTTATTTTTCAATAAAAATAATAAGTTATTTGGGAATAAAGTCGTAACAGGAGCAGAAGTCAAGTAGAAAATTACTCGCGGAAATACACTTGGCGTACTTGATATTCCTGAAAGAGAAAAGGAAAAATTAAAAAAAGTCATCAATCTTGTAGTTTAACAAAGCAGTGAACATGCTTAAACACTTTATTTATGTATATGAAGAAGGGAAATGGGAGAGCAGACAAGAAGTTACCCTCCAATGAACTGATTTAAGATCTTTACTTTGTTTTTTATGGTTAAATTATAAATGGTATGAAATATAAATGATCTCTTAGGACTTTTTATATGAGTCACATAACATTACTTCACGAAGATCCATCGTTCAAGAACAAATCACTCACGAAATATTTAAGCTTCTAATTGGAAGAAGATAGTTGATCGTATGAAGTACGTTGTAGGAAGATATTCTGGGTGGCGGTCAATAAAGGTATCTAAATAGTAAAAGAAAACTATTTATTGTTAACCAACGTTTCACACTACTTTGCAGGGTTTCGTCGGGACTAAAGTAAAAACAAGATACAAACATTGTAAGAATTGACTTAACATTAAAATAAATATACAGAGAAAATACAATAAATAAATTTTTTTTTGTTTTGTTTATAGAATATATAATCTTTTATGTTTTAATTTATTTTATTTTCGTATTTTTTCTCTATATTTATTTTAATGTTTTGTCAATTCTAACAATGTTTGTATTTTGTTTTTCATTTAGCCCTGACGAAATCCAACAAAGTGCGGCGAAACGTTGGTTAACAATAAATAGTTTTCTTTTACTTATACTTTTGATACCTTTATAAACCGCCAACCGGACTATTTTCCTACAATTTAAACTTATTGTCCCTCCCGTGCTTGTCACTTCTGAAGTCAATATACATCAAGTTCTAACTTAATCAATGTTTCGTAACTGTAAACAACACAAGTGGTATGTAAAGTTATTAAATGGCCCCATTATAGAAATAACCATTGAAACCCGTGTTCATTCAACTGAAGCTATCTCAAATAAATGTCTTAATTTATATAGAAACTCTTGCCTGGTATTGACTTGCTTTGAGGCAACCATAACTTCGATTAAATACTATTCAAAACCTGATTGTAAGCTATCTTGGATTGTTGCCCTCCTTACGAGATACCCTGACGGTACCCTTGCGAAAGAATTCGCTTCCATCGACCGCCGTGGCTACTTCCGTCACGACTTCCAGGCCGGGGCACAGATCAGAGTGTGACGCCTTTATCAGGGAATGGTGCGACTTCGAGCCAATAAATAAGAGAACCCTGGGTGCTGGGAGAATACACTATGGAGCTCTAATACATATTCATGTCTCACTGCGACCCGATCTGGATGAGCAAAGGCTAGCCGCTCGTGTGTCTCTACCTTTGATCCTGCGCTCCTGGACAGTTGTATCTGCGAGGGGTTGTGGCCTAAGATGGTAAGTGGTTTTTAGTAATCACAAAGAAACATCACTTTGTTATGAAGAGAGTATCAATCACAATTCTTCTGCTTCCCTATGAATGGCAACAAGAGGACAGCGGAAAGAATTTAAATAAAGTTCAGGGTCGGCAGCAATAAGGATACAGATTCATTCTTAAAAAAAAATGACAAAACGCAAGAAAAATGTTTTTCAAATTTAGTTTTTAAGATAACTCTTATTTTCTATAGTTTAATTTAAGGTAATGCTTAGTAGTGGTGATCTATGCCAATGCAAACCAATATATTTACTCTCCAATATATTTCTTTTAACATAATTTCGTAATATTGTTGGTAGGAGAAGGTATATTAGTACTAATACAAAAAAATATGAAGAAGATTTTATAACAGATGATAGTTTTGAAAGTGAAGAAAAAAAAATCGTAAATAATAATAAGAAAAAAGTTTGTAATTTTAGTTATTAAATATTATCATATATGTTTATCTTCTTTAAATAATAAAATGTTCCAGAGATCTAAGGGTTACTTAGTATTGGTTTCATATTATATGGGAGTCCGGTGTCTATCAAATGCCTTCAATTTGTTAATATGTGGTTAACAGTTAGTGGTACGTGACACTGTCTTAATATTGGTCATTCTGTTTGTATATATTTTAAGAGAGTTTTAAATTTAATAATCTTTTATTAGAGAGTTTTTTTTTCTTCCATTTTATTTTATTTTAGTATATATGGGATCATTCATCATTATTACCTAATGCCCACAACTGTGTGGCAGATTGTAATATCTATCAATAAATAAAAAGTATTTTAAAAAAAATATATTGGTCTAAGTATCTAATTAGGGCTATTTTCTTTAATAATATATATATAAAGATTAAAAAATCACACGGAGTCATTTGGAGGCTCGGGTCTTCTCACAGTGAAAGGGGGAGCTTAGAAAATAAATATTTAAAAAACTTTACTTAAAACCATCCAGTAAATGCCAACACAATGAAGTCCATTTCAGAAGTGTTTACAGTAGCCTCATTATGCCGCCCACTTATATATTCTACATGTAGCAATTTATAAGAAAATAAAGGCCCTTAAAACTTCATATATATTTTATTTATGAATTGGATAGCATTACGGCCTATTTTCAAATCCAATCCTTATAATTGTAGAACGGTTTTCTTTGATCTTCGTCAACCTGATAATATGGTCATCTTCCGTTTTTATAACGATAAGATTACAAAATAATGGGATCAACTATCTTACTAGAGAGTTGATAGCTCAGTGGTAACGCACTGTACTACTAACTACAAGGACTCGGTTGTGGCTGATAATTATTTCCTGTTTCACTATAGCCGTGAGTCAGCCCTGTGAGTTCGGGACGTCTCATTCAACATTAAGTGGGGTACCTTTAATTGGGTAAAAATTTAGCATGCGATTCTAACCAAATCACCTTCATAGTACAGCCGAGTTGGTCTATTAACAGTACTTGTTTACAAATCACTACACTCCTGACCGTTTACGAGTTGTAGCAGTACAAATTTTATTTTTTTTAACTATCTTGCTAATTTATTTGCTATCATAGATTCTTAGAAAGAAATAACACTCTTCGAACTTTTTTTTTTTTATTTATTTATTTATTGATATTTACAACTGTATAAAAAAAAAATACAACAAGTAAATTTGATCATAATGACATAATGATATGATACAGGATGTAGAGAAACTACCCAGTAGTAGAACTCTAAAAACAGTTTACAATATAAGGTCACGAGGCCATCTTCTTTTCAGGCGCCTCCGAGGATTCCCAGGAATGGAAGAGGAAGCAAGGTTAGAAACTAGTGGGTTTGGGTGGTTAGGGAGTTTATTATGGAAGGAATAATATCGGGATCGGGCTAGATCGGTTACATAAGGAACATTTAGGTCTTTATGAATGGTTTTATTAGTAATAAAATAAGGAGAATTGAGGATTTTGGATAGTAAAGATTGGATACGAGAGGAATTCGAAGGTTTAGTGGAGCCCCAAAGCTCAACTCCGTATGTCCAGATGGGCCTTATTATTGTCATGTAGATCAGTATTTTGTAATGAATTGGAAGTTTAGACCGTTTGTCTAGTAAGTGCTGTAATAGTTGGAATATGCGTGCAGTTTCCTGGCTTTTCAGTCTTGTGTGAGGATTCCAGGTTAGTCGTTTGTCAAGATGTAGTTCGAACGTAATAAATATTTTATTTAAGATTTGGACAACGTTATACTTATGAATGGTATTTTTTTTTTCAGATATTACTCCATTAAAGAATATATGGGTCTTTAGCAACCTATCATTTTGTGTAATTTTTATTTATTTATTTAATATAATTTACATCTGAACAAAATAATAAATACAATAAGTAAATATGTGGAATGTTTCATTTACACTTGGAAATGTACTTCAAGCATTAATTTATATTAGATGGTCCCGTGGCCATCTTCTTTTCAGACGCCTCAGAGGTCTGTAATTATAGAAAGGGAATATTAGTTAAAGACTAAATTACATTATTAACATAACCTGAAAATTAAAAATATAATGCTAAAAATCCAGCGGGTTGTCTATTGTTCGTTACACATGATAATTAAATATAAGAAACGCCACTTAGTTGAAAAGTATTTTAAACCATAAATTTATAAGTAGTTAGTATTTTGTATTTACTACAAACCCCTATGAGTTATTGGTAAATATGTAATAATAAGTTTAGAAACGAAGAGCATTAGGATGAAGACATTAAGTTCCATCACAGAATAAACACGAAGAAGAATTTTTAAAATGATCAGTCCGACGAGAAATAAAAACGGTTCACGCATTAATTTTTTATCTAAATTTCTTTCCAATCTTTTTTCATATAATAAATAGCTAAGGATCCTACCATCCTTAATTTTTTCCAGACTAATGTGAAAATTATATATAAACCGTTGCTTTTGAAGGTTATCTAAGTATTTAACTCAATTATAAATTCCACACCAGCTCTTCTCCATTTACCAAAAATATTTCCGAATCATCCTCCTTTATACTTTCTACTCGTACTTTCTAACTTACTTGGCAGCGAGTGGATTAAACACGGTGAGGTGTTGCAATAAAGATGAGTAGAATCATAAGAGGAAAATACGAGGCAGTTAGCGGCAGTATTAAAGGATGCGATACAGGAATCCCCGTTTTCCTTTTTCTAACCTCTTTATTTATCATATATAAATAGTTATTAAGGTGTGTCGGGTAAAAGTTCACTTGTTGAGGACAACACCGCAGCTCTTACCTACAACAGCGCCTCGCCGCTCACGGCAGTCCTGGAGTAAATCAAATGACTATATTAAAGGAAAGGTCAATATAAAAAGCTGTTGTAAGGAATGGGGACTGTTCAATGAGCAGAAAGTACACTTCCTACATCCAATATCTTTTACGGCCGACATCAAGGTATCAATTCAGTCAATCCAATATTATAAAATTAAATAAGAATATTGTGAAAAAAGATTGCATCAATTACAAACATTTATACATTTACATTTATAAGTAGAGAGAAAATACAAATTAATTTATATAGTGACACTGCCTAAATACAAAGGGTTGCTTTGTCATGCCACACAAACATACACATATTTTCTTAAAAATATAAGTAAATTAAAATTTTATAAGTAAATAAAACCCATGAAGGGTTAGGAGTACAGTACTTTGTAAGGAAGTATTGTTACTAGACCAACGGTTTTTATTTATTTATTCCCACCTTCCCCTGCCTTACAAGCAATACAGGTGTGCAGCAGCAGTTCGATGTTACATATCCATCATCATACTACTGCTAATAAATCAATTTACAATTAATAATTCACTAAGTTTTCATCAGTTTTCATTCTTTTGCGCGTCTTCTGTCCGCAGGCATTCCAGGGGCTGGTCCTCTTTTTGGACGAATATTGAAGTGGCTTGGTCCAATAATTGTTTTCCACCCGTATACAAATTCTTTGTAATACGGATAGTTTTCTTCGCTTACTAGCTGAGGGAAGTCGTTCTCTGTGATGACGTAGAGTCCGGTTTCCCTCAGCAATCTGGCTCGTAATGCATCAAATGCGATACAGTCTGTGAAGATGTGCTCGGCAGTCTCCGGAACACCACAACTAGGGCATAGGAGGTCGATTTCAATCCCGTGGCCATGAAGTTTGACTCGAAATCCCCATGCCCCGTGAGAAATTGAGAGAACCAGTAGTCTGGGAGGACCCACTTTGTGTTACTAGGCCAATGGTTGAGCAAGGAGGTGTCGGTCATTAATCACGCAACCACTTCTTGGTTTTAGTGCATTTCCGGCTATAGGTGAAATGAAGAAATTCCCAATAAGGAAAGTCTTACAACACGGCTTGATCTACTGGGTCAAAATCTATTTTTTAAATGAATTGGATATACTTCCGTTCTTCTTCATAATATTGCATTAATTATGAAAAAACTAATCACATTTCCATCACACAGCCAATGTAAATTGATTCACAATATATTTTATCCAATTATGGTTCAAACAGTTTCGTTGCAGTCAACCGATATTCTAGATTTTGGTGTCATTTTCTTCCTAGACAGACTTAGACTGTTTCCAAACAGGCTAATAATAACAACAGCCTTTACATCTTATTCCAGCCACCATTCTCACTCGGCGCCATTCTATCTATTACGGGATACCTTGAAGGAGTTGCCAAACTTCTATTTCTCTCCTGGATGGGTCATTTTATAAAGAGCATTCAAATACTTAATCAACCGTAAACCGGGATACAATCAATTATCTCCGGTTTTAGAAATTACTATTTACAAAAAGTTTCCATTAGGAACTCCATCTCCGAAACAGAAAGTCACTTGTGCGTGTACATATCAAATTTAATATACTATATACCTTATTAAATTAGAAAACTCATGTTTACTAATCATAACCAAGCTTGACCAATACATATACCCAAATAATATTTTATTATTTTTTTTTGTAAGCTCCATGGATGTGTAGTTGTTAATATCAGGGAAGGTGGTAATGAGAACCAGGTGAAATCCATATCTCTTTTTTTCTGTATTTAAAATGCATTTTAAGAGGAGACTAAGGGAAATAGATATTGAGTTATATAGGTATTAGCCGGTCCGAATCCGGTCTAGGGGTTCGACTTTTATTTATTTGGCGGTCCCACGAAATGAAAACTCGACCCTCCATTAAAATATATATATATCAGTTGTAAGTTAAATAGACCTCAGTCTACTTACTTCTAAGTCTAAGTCCGATTATCCGTGCTTGCTACCTTTGTGGACGTTCAGTAGGTCTGGAATAGAGGGTTAGTACAGTGTTGAAGGCTATCAAAGAATTTGAAATGCCTCCGTGAGATGAATTCCGTCACAGTCCGAAGTTCAAGTGTCGTGTTTATATGATCTGCTAGTGGAAGTGAAGTATGTCTAATTATTTTCAGTTTGAATTTTACTCATTCAAACCTCGAATAATTTAATATCTACCTCATTTAGAGAATATGGAGGTTCAATTAATAGTATTGGGACAGAAATTGAAAGCAAAAAATTATCTTAATTATATAATTTTACTCCAAAACCAGAGAAGTCTTTTTTCTCTGTTTTCTTTAACAGTTTGTGTACTAAAATGTCATGTGGTGAAGGGATTTCTTCAAAAATCAGTTTAATCACATGTGTTTCAACAGCTTTTGGAAGAAATCCTTTCACCACACTGTAATCAAGAGTTAAAAAAACAAAGAAAAAATCATCTAATTTAGGAATGCTTAAACCTCACATATTAGTGTTATTGGAACATAATTCAGGAAGCATACAATTTATAAAAACATGGATAGCTGTACCACGTTCCTTATAAGATTACCAGTTTCGGGTAAATCAAATGAAAGTAAGTAAGGTTGATAATATCTTTCATTTTTATTATTTTGAGATTATTAACTGCCTGAATAGTAAACGATGGTGGTTTACTATACTAAGCTGGTACCTCTAAGCTTTACCGGCTTGAAAATAAAATATTTATATTATAAAATTCATGAATGTTCACTCAGACATACAATATCATTTTTTGAATTTCTTCATATTCCAACAATATTTTGTATCTAGTGTTAACAAGTTTTTAAGTCTATTTAAGATCTCCAAAATGTGAACGGAATTCACGAATGTTATTACCAAATTAAAAAAAAAAAAATCTAATTTTCATTTCATTAACAGCTATACATTGATACTTTCTACAAATTCAAATGTTTTGTACTGTTGGAAAGATTAGAGATTTCCCCCATTGTCAAATTAATAATAAAAAGTATATTTTTGCTTCATTTCAAGGCAATAAAAAGTCACCCTAAATATATCCAAACAGAAATAAATACATTGTCTTATATCTCAAATTTAAATTGACCTAGCTGAGTCTGACCTTACCGTATAGACTGACCTTTTGGTATGTTTTAACATCCTTTGGTTTTTGTGCTACAAAATGTAAATGTAATTACAGTACAACTGAAACATGTAATTGATGATGTTAAATTACTCGAGCAATAATTCCTCCCGAATTTGCTTGTTTTCCAATCGTATTCCAGCTGAATATCTAACCCATTTATCGATATGGTCCTTAGAGGATTCCTTAAAAGTATCATTTAATAGGATCAATAACAGTTATTTGTAATAGTTTGGTGACAAAATAGTTTGAAATAAAAAAACAAAACAAAATGGTATCCTTTTCGAGTTATAGTTTACAACTGAACGGAACAGTAAGTATTCCGAATAAAATTAATTTTTTTTTGTTTTAATACAGATTTTATATACCCCCTTTTATGTATCCAACACTTGAAAGAATCAGAGGCGAAATATTTGAAAATAAAGCCTGAATTACTTCATATGAGAACCTGAAGTAACAAAAACCCACGAATACTGAAAAT
The DNA here is from genome assembly GCF_000696795.3 of Halyomorpha halys. Taxonomy (NCBI): domain Eukaryota; kingdom Metazoa; phylum Arthropoda; class Insecta; order Hemiptera; family Pentatomidae; genus Halyomorpha; species Halyomorpha halys. Next base: position 51,033 of record NW_027113561.1, on the reverse strand, counting down.
ATTGGAGATGACCTACGCACAAAAACACTGCTGTGAATAAAGGTATTCTAAACGAATTGACTATCTGTCCATTCATTATTGGAACGGAAAATAAAATCATATTTGTTTAGACTGTTAGTCACAATTACAGAACATCCGACATAACAAGACACTCTTGAGAAGGTCTATCTTTTAACGATAAGATTAATTACCGAGCTCAGTCGAGAAACGTTAGTCGAGTATATCAAAACTAGTTATATCCTGTAAATTATTGTTATATTATGCCACATTGCAGCCCGGTTTTTGTGGTTTTCCTAGTGTTTCTTTGTTCACCATCAACTTCAGAAGTCTTCCAAAGGTAGGTAGTTAATTATAGTTAAAATCAGTTAATTTAATACTTACAAGGGGAGAACACAATGAAAGGTTTAACGACATTAACCAAAATGGTTTCGATGTTCGTTGCAATGGACCATAGAAGCAGAGAAATAATATACAAAATATCTAAAAACGACGTTATTTTCATGTGTATTTCCTAATGCCATTCTGTATTTAATTGCATCTATATGAATATGTTTTTTTAACTGAAATGAGGAAAAAAATACCCGCAAGGGATTTTTAATAAGCTTAGACCACTTAAAAGTAAAAAAAAAACTCGTCTCTTCAAATAAGGTACATCAAAAACATTTATGAAAAAAGTTCGTATATATTTTATTAAGTTAGTATATAGCATCCATCATGGGATCACAGTTTACGATCCTCAATTACCGGTTTTCAAAACATTTTTAGGTTCCAACATTGTTCCTGTTATTTGATTAAAATATTTTCCGATAATGATGAAAATCTAGCTCCTAGGCAATTCAACGAATCAACTTCAAATTTTTATGAAATCAAAATGAAGTTAAAATATACACATTTGTACACTTCGGACTCTTCGGAGAATTTGAATTTGTCTAAGTTAAACTATTGTATAATAAATGATACACTTTTGATGACGTTTTCTCACTTTACCGGGTACTGGTTTGGCCTCATATCAGTAGCCATCCTGTACGTTTGCGTATACGTATTTTACTAATATTTATATTTGGAAACGAGTCGTCCGAACTGACCTAAATTTCGAAAAAAAAGATGAGAATTAGTTTTGAAATAGTCAAGTAAATTTTTTAGCAAGTTCTGCTTGTCAAACCTATAATTATAAAATAGCCTAAAAAAATTAATATATAATGAAAAAAGCTCAAAGCTCGAGCAAAGTTAGGGATTAGCGTAAAAATGGTTCAGTATAAGCTTTACTAAATTTCATTAACTACTTTTCGTAATTTCGTAGGGCCACCCATAGCTCAGTGGTTAAGACACAGTTTTACCAATTTGATGTCTATTGGTGGTGCCGGTTCGAATCCGGCCTGGGACGTCGACTTTTTTCGTTGAGTGGCGGTCCCACAAAATGAAGAACTTTGACCCCCAACCATGGCAGTATAGGACTCCAATCGGAGTCTTGGCCAAAAAAAAAAAAAAAAACTAATTTCGTAGATGGCACCTATCATTTAATAATGGAATGTCTATATTTATTTGTTCTCAAACAAGGTGTTTTCTTCCATTCAGTAGCTCAGCATTGTGGGGCGAACTTTGGCTTAAATTAAATAATTAATTACTATTGGAGATTTTTTTTCTGAACCATCTTCCTTTTATATATTACACATTGTTAATCATCAATCTTCTGACAAATCACTAACATTAAATTTTGGTAATTACGTACAAATTAGATGTATGCACAAAAAGTAACTTTAAAAAAAAAAATATATCAAGGAATAAAAAAAAAAATTAAAAATACAAACCATAAAGACCTAAATGTTCGTTATGTAACCGATCTAGCCCGAACCCGATATTATTCCTTCCATAATAAACTCCCTAACCACCCAAACCCACTCGTTTCTAAACTTGCTCCCTCTTCCATTCCTGGCAATCCTCCGAGGCGCCTGAAAAGAAGATGGCCTCGTGACCTTATATTGTAAACTGTTTTAGAGTTCTACTACTGCGTAGTTTCTCTACATCCTGTATCATATCATTATGATCAAATTTACTGGTTGTATTTTTTTATACAGTTGTAAATATCAATTAATAAATTAAAAAAAATACAAATAGTATTAAAGCTAACAGAAATATGTAATTGGCAATTTTTTAAAATTTATTTATTTAAAAAAAATTAAGGTAATATTAATGCAATATTAAAAAAGTAAATGCATTAAAAATACTTATTTTCAGAATTTTTGATTTACACTGGCCCTCAATAGAAATGAACGTAAAATTTTCACATTATAGTGTGTATTACTAATCAGTCCAACTTTGGATGTGACGTTCACCGTACTGGATAGTTCGGAGGGGAAATGAAGGATCAAAAAAGAAAAAACTAACAGATGGTGATATAATGGGCTGCCCCCTGAAGTGGGCGCGAGATAGGTAGCTCCTAATTACCATCTCTTAGGCATCGCCCACAGCATCTTTTAGCAGTATCATCATCCCTCGGTCGTCCATCCTTTGTGTTCTGGTCGAGGATGTCTTCGAAGAGAGGAATGAACCTATCTGTCTATTGTATCATAAGATATGACGAAATAGAACAGAACAAATAATCGTAACCAAACCAAGTAACTGAGTAAGTTGTACAGTAACTTAGTGTCAAAGATGCTGGAACATTTATCCTCATCCCAATTTAACCTAGTGATTGTATTGTTGACAATATTAAAGTTTTAATTGAGGTGTTGAGTCGATGAATCCTACATAATATATTCCAAGGAAAAGATTGCATCTAAATAGCTCGCCATACAGTAGAGGAATACGAAGAACCCCATCTAAATCTAGTGTCATCACAGATTATCTGAAGTGAATTTTATTTAGTTAGCCAGTTTAGTATTTGAAATAACTCCAGGTCCACTAAGTCATCTGGTATCTGATAGGTGACAATAATTGATACATAGCAGCTTGACCAAGGATTCTGATATATTGTCATACACGTTTTCATTTGTTGGCTACTTTAGCTGGCAATGCTTCTCTATGCCTAGATTAGAGTGTGGATTTAGATTTTATGAACGCAACTGAAAGTTTGGTAACAATTAGTTAAAATGTACTTTAAAGATAGATCAAATTAAGCAGTTACGAAACCAAAGGACACATTAAAAAAATAGATCAATAGACTAAATTAAAAAAAATTATTTTAGATCTATATACAGCAAACCTAACCGCATGATATATCCGTTTTCCAAAAACCTCTATATATCTATAGCTTGAAGAAAAATCAACCAATCGCCAAAGTCAAGATCCTAAAAACATATGAAACAAAAAAAAAACTGAAAGTTTTTAAAAACAAGGATGGAAATATGCCATTATGATAAAGAAGGAAAAAACAATAGTTACAGGCTAATGATAACATTGTGTTTCCATTTATAAGTGTAATCTTTGACACACGATGCACTTACATAAAATTAGTCATTGGTTATTTTTACTCCAGGCCACATACATAAAGCCAGTTGGTTTGGAAATCCAACAATTAGTAAAAATAGTATAGTTATATAACAAAATTATTAATTGTGAAACAATAATGAGCATTTTTTTTTTATCTAGTTTATTCAAAATATTTTTTCATTATTCTAGATGTGTTCCGTTTCCGTCAATCGTTCTTTTCTTTTTTTTAATTTACTTTACTCACTACACATTTAAATGTAAATAAGGAATAATAAATTACTCACTCACATTTTATTAAAAGTAAACTATACCCACCGAATAAATTATTAATTAAGGTTTAATTATACATAAGTTGTTATGCAATAGTTGCTAGTCGATTGCGAGCTAATATACCGCACCCTTGGGGACGTCCTGAGACGGTCTTGCATACGGCAGGCAAGCCTTGCATGAAAGCTAGACACTCCCCTTGAACTTTCTAGCAGTGTGACATTTGAACTGAAGCCAGATGTTTCCTCTCTTGCCTTAATTACGAAATCATGGAAACAAGAAGAGGTGGGCTTTGTCTATTCTGAGCTACTTAATTCTTCCCTGAGCGCATTCCAATCAGCATTCATCCTTCTTTATTCTTTTAAGGAGTTTCTACAATTTCGTGACGAAGCGAGTAGGTTTCACGGGATCACGATCCGCTTACGAGTTGCGTACGGGCTCTTAAAAACCAAAACGGTAAAAATAATATTATCTCTTTAAACCTTCCTTCGTTTCTATTTAATCTGCAATGTTATTCAGAGTTAAACCTATCGTTTTGTTGTTTCCATACTGCTAAAACAGTCTACGTAGATGAGTTGTATCTTGTAGTGGAGAAATTCTAACTTAAAAATATTATAGCTCAAATTATTACCTTAAAAACACAAAAGTATCATACAATTTCACAACTAAAACAATTTTTTTTTTTAAATCGAAAGCTGTCGGATATAATGTAATATAGTCCTAGACTGTAATATGGAATATAGATACAATAGGAGCACACTATACAACCTGATATTGCCCTAGACTGTGATATGGAATATCGATACAATATGAGCACACTATACAATGCAATTTATCTATATATCCTATAGTCCTAGAATTTATTATAATTTAAAATATAATAACAACCATTAAAATACAGTCTTTTAATCAGTCCATGAGTATTTATCTTATAGCCTTATCATTTATATCAGCGGTGTATGAAATCACCGTACTATTTCAGTCTTTATCGTGTTTTTTTCAAATGAAGCTTTTTTACTGACGTTCTACAGCCCAAGAAAAATACTTTATACGGGAGTATATTGATTTTGTGACACCAGATGAAACTGAAGTAGTGGTGGGAGGGGGCAACTCTGGTCAGTTATAGCAGGAAAAATTTTATATTGCAATACGAGAGTAGAATATTACAGTTGTCAACAATCCGGGCAGTGCCATTTCGATTGAGTGAATTTCTTTTATCTCATTGTCTCCTATAACAATATTAAACGTTTCCTTGTTAAAACTGACCTAAAAATGGCTTTTCAATTCTAATTATTATCATTACTCTAGAACTTATATTAACCTCAAGCTAAAAGAGGAAACAGATGAGTGCTTCACTTCTGTTGGGCAGTACTAAGACTACCACTCAATGTTTTTTATTAACTGTTGCGGCCAAAATATTTTTAATAATTAATTCCGTACTATGAATAGATTTATCTGTTGTAATTGTAAACATTTTGTGTTAGCCTGTTATTATTTATGCTACATAAATAATAATACCAGGTATAAATAATACCATTATTGTGTACATACGCTGGCTCAGTCGCTTTTATGCCCCTAGTCAGTATCAGATGCTAGCAGGTTGACCAATTCTAATGTTGTGATCCTTAATTACGTCACGGCGGGCGGACTTTTTACTATTTTTCTTCGCGAGGACAAAAATTACCCATAAGGGGCCCCGGTAATATAAATATATTTTGATGATGAGAAGATATTTCACGGTAGATAATATATATGAGAAGAAGATGGTTGGAGGGTGCTTGGAATATGTAACAAAAATAAGTTGGAATAACTTATTAACTTATTAACTCCTCACACTCATAAATATTTTTTTTATTTTCAATTTTAAGAAGAATTATTAAGTTCCTTTTAATTTAAAGTATTTTTTTTCCTTTTCTAAGTTTTTTTTTTTAAATTATGTTAAAGTATTTAAGATATATTATTATAAAACTCTACCCTACATCCATTTTATTTTAATTACTATTAACGATTGGGCTAAAGGTTCCTTTGGAACTAGTTCTACCGTAACATCATTATTTTATTTTAACAAGATATAAATTTATGAATTACGTTATTTGATATTTCCTGAAAACTAATGAGATAAAAACCTCCTAAAAGTTTTGTAGATAAGTCTATTTTAATCTATCCTAGAAATCCTCTCCATCGTCTAATCAAAAAGCCTTCTGACATAGCCCTAACACTAGGAAAGTAAATACTAAGATTAGCATAAGAACATTAAACTAGGTTAGTTATCTTAGAGCCTGAGCCGAGGTGTATACGCCTGGCCTACATGCATACAAACGGTAATTACAGTAAAGTACAGCCAAGGTTCTCAGTCCACAGTCTGGAGATAGAAATGTCAAATAGTATCGTGTTAGGAGTGCCACTCGTTGAGTGTGTACTGAACGATGGGGAAAAACTTACATACAAAAATGAATATGAAATTAGGACAATGTCAAACAAACAATAATGTCCATGAATGGAGGAATAAGTTAACTTTGTGTAAAATAAAGCTTAGTTCGAGTCCAGATGTGGGCATGTATTTATTTTTTATGAAATTTATTTATTTTTATTCAATAGTCGTAGTCGAAGACCATCCAGGGGAATGTCCAGCCTCTATGGCTGTGTATCTATAGTAGTACACAATGGAGGTACTTGACCGATTGCGTTGAGCGACAAACTTGACGTTTGGCGTAGATTCTGACCCGAATCAACTCCTTATACGGCATAACTCTTGGACAAATGACAGTACGTTCTCACCATGTATTGAATGCAAAACCTTCCACGGTTTTTTTATTCTATTTTATAAGAGAAATTTATCAATTGAATTTTCAAGATTGCAAATTCATTCACTGTTAACCTGATTAAACTAAAATCAATAGAATTAGAAAATAATCAAGAAGTAAAAAGAAATTTTTAAATTGTTTGCACTCTTAATAAAGAGTATATATCACTTTATTTTAGTATTAATATTTTATTATTAATTATTTTTCAACAACAATAATAGAGTGCAGTTTGTAAAAATACAATATTTGATTTTTATTGCCTGCCCATTTAACTAAAATCCCTTTATTTTCTATTTTTTTTTTTTTCATTTTCAAAATGTAACTCTGTAAGAATATGAAATGTGTTTCTGTCATCATATTTATATTACACTTTTATATTTTGAAATTATATGAAAAGTGTTCGTTTAAATTTTTTTCATCTACTGAAAAGCCATATTTTCTCGTCATTGGGCATCTTATTCTTTCAAATCCACTTTACTTATGGGTTTGAAACTTATCATGTTGTTGCTGAAAACATTGATTTATAATTTTCAAATTTCAGATAGCAACAATAAGACAGAGATAAAAAGCCAACTTCAATTATCAGTCTAACTCTAGTTTTTTTATTAATATATATAAATATAAAATTTCTAGAATTGGCTCATCCATTTTTTAGAAAAAAATGATCCTTCGTTAACGTTGTTATAGATATCCAAAAACAATTCCATAACACATAAAAGATAAAATCGATTTCGTTGATTATATTCGGTCCTCTATACTCCACTTCGAGCAACACACACACCCAAGTTGGGCTAGGAGAGACATCGTCGCCTACTTTTAGTACTTGATAGTTGCAAACTCAATTTTTTTTTTAATTATTAAATTACCACTCGAGCAGGTTTATAGCTTTCGTAGGTATCTATCTGTATGTCCAATACAATCAGAGCTTGTGATAAGTAAGACCCTTCCCTCTTAATTGTATGTTATGTACACAAATCAAACAAAACATTGGTAAAAAACATTATCATGACAGAGATGAGCAGGAGTATGGGCAGGAAAAACTCATATACAAAATTAATACACCTTATTTTCAAGAAATTACGCGAATTTTCATACAAGATACAAGAAATACAACTAAGGAAAATAACGTCAATTGGAATCAATTCGAAACTGTTTTTTAAATGAGACTCGATGAAATAATACAAGCAAGGTCGAAAAATTACTATAATTAATTTGGCCTTTCGGATGACAAAACTTCAAAACTCCTATTTGAAGGATTGGAAAATAATTTTTATAAATAATACTTCTTGTTACGAAATTCTTATCGTTTTCATTTGTTAAAGTATGACAGAAATATAAAACTTTATTTAAGTGTTAAATTAAAATAATAATATTTAAGTTTATTAAAATTTACATTATTCTTAACTAAAGACAGGTTTTATACAATTCGCCATCCGGTTAATTCATTGTGAAATTTTATTACAATAATTGAATAACTAGTTTTCAGTTATTTTTTTCTCAAAAGTTGCTACCCCTTTCTTATGAAATACGAGTAAAAATAACTGCAAACTAGTCCATAATAAAAACTCCAAAAATCTCAAATCAATTCTTGTGGCATTAAAATTTATGTGATTAGAAAAAATATACATATCAAATATTGTTTAACAACTATAAACATGGAATAGGTCATAGGATTATTTGTTAAATTATCCTTAACAAGCAAATTATTTATCCTCATTAGTATTGATAAACTTTATTCAGTACAAATGTGGCAAACCGCATAATCATCTTGCTATGCATATTATCGGATTATTTCCAAAGGTCACTTACAGCAGGACAAAAAAAACATATTTTAAATCCTTAAATAACCACGGTCGTAACTGAAATCACTTTCACGGATTAGAGAAGTAGCAAAAACATTTATGGCTCCTACATCTTACGCAAAGTGCAAAGTCGCTGCAAAGCTGACAGCAAAGTTCCATTATTAATACTTTGATGAGCTTAAAGATTAAGTTCAGACGAAGTTAGTTAATTCTTACCTGAGATTATATCATTTAACTTCCACCAATTACTTTTTTCATTTTTTGCGTGATTGTAATTGATTCGTAGTGGCAATACAAAAAAAAGCTGTAATTGCCAGAATGCATTGCGCGTCACCGAATTAGGAGATTTGTATGATTTTGGTTTATGATGACCAGCTCTTCATTTCGTAGAGGATTCCAATCTGATAATCCAACAAATGGCGTTTTCTACAGATGGCAATAGTTAGCTGGCTTTTTTAATTAATTTTTTTATTAATTCTCTTTATTTAAAAAAAAATATACTCATTTTATAAAAATATCTGGTTTAATTCTTCTTTATTTTTGTAAAGTTAGTAGGCCAATGTAATAGGGTCATAGTGTATTGTTGTATGTGGCATCCAAGCTGCCAATTATGTTGTATACATATATACAATGTATTGTAGAGATACTGCTACTAATTGAATCTACTTAGAGCCGCTAAAACCGTCGGAAACCAATAGAACGCAACCTAGCAGCCGAGACGTGAACTATAGTCGTCAGGAAAACGTCATATGATGATATATGTAGGTACTATTTCTTTTAGTAAATCTCTTAACTGTACAAATGTAATAACCATGTTGTAATGTTCATAGATGTATCATTAGACTACAATAGAATCTTTTGATCCTCTAAAAGCTAACGTCTTATACCCAACACCTCTCAGTGTTGTTTTTAAGCTCAGAACTATGAATAATACAAATTTGACCAGCATATTCGTTCAAGAAAAATTGTAAAATGTATTTATATACTATTATTGTACATATAAATCCGTATTTTATATATATTTTTTTTAATAAAAGAGTTTTAGAAAATAAATAAAAAGCATATTCGTTAATATCCGACTGTATCCGAGTTTATACAACGGAGGCACATCCAGTTCTTCAACTCGCTGAAGACCAACATCAACCCGCTGTTCAACACACTATCGCCCTCTACAGCACCAATCAGATGGCAACAGTGCCACCAGTGACCTATCACAAACAGTGCAACAGACACATTTTGAACAATTTAGTTTTAGTGATTTAGTTATAGTGCCGTCACAACCCTCAAGTGTGCCCCAACACTTTTGACTCATATCCGTGCACTCAAATTCCGCCCATCTCATGACTCCCACGCCTCCTTAAAATGTAGCCATGCTACAGTAAAAGGAGTAAAATCCGACCATTATACTCCATATGTATATATTAGTAGCATGTTGTTTCAGATTAAAAGGGATTCTGAAAAAAAAAAAGTTAATATCCCCTTCAGGAATTCTCAATAATATATATAATCACTCACTGATCAGATTATTCTGTTTCTATTTTTCAGAAACCTATATTGGTTTATTTTTTCACCATGCCTTCTCTAGAACTCTCCTCCTATCTAAAACTTATTTCCTTCCGTCAGGATCTGCAGCGAATATCTGTAGGACTTGTAATCCCCTTCACGACCGTAAGCACATTTCTTATGGAGTAAAGCTTCAGTCTTGCAAGGATTTACGACGACTAACAGTAAAACATGCCAGTCATCCTGTCAATTCCTCTACTGTCCAGCAACCTAACCAATTGAACATGCGTTGCTGAGGCCTTTTGATATAGAATGCCTTACTTACCTCTTTAATTGGTGCCTGGACCTATTACACATAGCTACCGCGACAGGGTTAACTCTAACTCTTGCGGTACTACTATCAAGACGTCAAAGGGAACTAAATCGAAGATGTTTTAGAGAAGAGTAAATATAAAATACTGAGATTGTATGAATAAGGTAATATGGCCTCGAGCTGATACTGGATTCTTAATATTAATTCATTCCATGCAGCTAATAAAAGATTTTTGATTAAAAGATGCTTTTTCGAATTTTAAACAAAATTATTTATTTTCTCAAACATTTATTTAAAAAAATTAAACCAACTTTTATTTCGTATTAAAATCATGTCACTTAACAATAATAATCCACTATTGTAAAATAACTGATAACCATTACACGCAAGATACACAATTTAAGAGACATCCTGCAGCGTTATAGGCTTTCAATCTTAGTCAGCAAATAAATAAATATGCCATATGGTATTTATCGAAACGAAGGGGTTTTCCTACAAAATATTATTAAACAATAAATATTGCTGCTTTATTTTGATATTGACGTTACTTAAAAACTATTTTTCATTTTTTTCTTCCATTAATACTGTGACAGAAAGAAATTCCAGTCTATATTATAACCAATATAAAATACGGCCAAGACAGAAAAAAAATAAGCTTTTTATTTATTTTCATATTTAATTCAATAATGATGTTCAGTAATAATAATAATGTCCAAGTCTAAGGCGCTATGGTTATATTAGGCCCACAACGCAGCCAAGACTGTGGGTATTGCGTCTCGCAGGAGTCATATCGGTCGGCCATTCTTTAGCTGTTAAAATACAAAACAGAATGACCACAAAGTAATCGAAAGCTTCATAACATAATTCAATAAAAAATTATCAACTGTAAAATAAGGAAATCAGATGTAAAGTATATTTCTCTAGTGAATATATCCAATTAATTCATAAGAAAACAACTTTTGAAAAATAGAATACAAAACATTTTCCCGCGTCTATGGATGGGTGGCTACTGAGTCAGGAACTACATAAAGGAGAACGTTGATCACTTAGGGGGAAAGTGGAAATGTATGTAAATTAAACATTGAAGTCACACAAAGCAGCTGGGTTGGATAATGTTCCTAATAAGCAAGTTAAAGTTTAGGGGGAAGCATTATTTTTTAAAATGAATCCATTAGTAAAATGAATTTTAATTGAGAAAAAATGCTTTGAAAATTGAAAAAAAAAAATATCTGCTATGTGCAAAAAGTGTAACTTTAAATTATTAAAAAAAACCGTCCACTAGCCAAATTATAAATGAAATAGTTTTCTGAAAACTAATTTAAATTAAAACTATATACGTCACACGTTTTTATTTTTGAACCTTATTTATTGAAATGTAATAATTTATTTATTATTAAAAAAAAAGAGTCCTTTGTGCACGTAACATAAATATTGTAAATTGACAATTTATAATCTGCTACTACAGGCCACCATATAAAGCTTAGAGTCACATATCAATCTTTTTTATATGTAAATTTGGTTAGTAAACTAGATATAATAGTTTATAAGTTTAAATCACCAAAAAATGCACATAGCAGATATTGCTTTGACATTATACTGAATATCAATTCCAATCCAAAAGCAATAATTAAGAACACACTGCAACCACTATCAGAGAATCATACTCCTTACAACGTTTTTTAATGAAATAATATTAGTTTTTAATAATCGAATAATGAATATACCCGACGATTTTTCAAAGATTAGCAAATAGAAACAAGCAGAATCAATTTATACACTAAACATCTTCTTCTGTGAAATTGTTAGGAAGGTAAAATTTCAAAGGTATAGTCCTCTAACTTTACCTTACTTCAAACAGGTCTATGGTTCTATCAATTGTATTGTGTTGTATTGCATAAACTGCAATGATAAAAGCTAAGGTACTATAATCACATCCTTACTCTGTTTTGTTTCTCCTGTACCTCGATTCTAGCAATTCTGGAATTAAAATATGTTAACTTCTCAACGTACATATAAGTCCCTAATTATAAAATAATTATAAGTTAAAATATTTTAATTCTATGATTGCTGAAATCGAGGTAGAGGAGGAACAAAATCAAAGTAAGGATGTGATTATAGTACTTTAGCTTTCAAGTCAGAAGCTACTAACATCGATTCTAATCTGCCTGGGATATTTTCTTTATGGCTGGTCCATACCATAAATCTCGATCTTCTTATTTCGGCCGGAAAACGTTAGTGATTTATAGGATAAACTATTTTTCCTCCTTTGTATGTGATATGTAAATTCTATTATGTATTTCGAAGCCAATTAATATCTTCATTTATATCACGCTTTCGTTTATTTAAAAGAATTATCATTATTTTAAGTTAAATATAATGGAGCAATGAATATTATGTTAATAGTTGTGTATTATTCAATCTGTTTTTGTTTTTTTTGTTTATTGTTTTTGTAATGGAGCACTAGACTCAGGTTTTGTTTTATAATTGTATATTGTATTATGAATTTCTACAAGATTTTGTCTTTCACAAATAAAATCATATCTATCTATCTATTCTTCTTCCTTCCACAGTTTGAGTATATCAGACGTTAAATAAAAATTAATTAACGTACGTAATTAGGAGGCTTAAAAGCCACAAAACACTTTGTTCGATAAAGAACAATAGAAAGTAGAGACAAGGTTTCAACCGAGTGCAGCAAAATTTAATGATCATCAAACCAAAAGATCTAGTAAGATAATTGTTCTCATATGATGTATTATTGTTGTAATAAAAAACGATTTTAAAGCTAAAAGTTATTTATGGCGCAATTTCTTCCGTAATGAATAGATTAAATTAATACATAGGGAGGTTTTCACTCCTTGGAGTGGAATGTACTTGCCCATACTTTCCCTCCCATGATAGAAAACACATTTCCATTCTAGATTCCTGATAACAGATAATTTTCCAGGCGAAAAATATATGCGGTCACGTAATCTTACTATGGACACCAAAACATCTACTTTTTCTCTTAAATTTGGACTCTTCAATATAATAAAAGTATTATATTCTTACATGTTCTAGGTATAACCGAAAAAAATAAAGGACGAAATTTCTTTATTTTCGTTGTGAAAGGGGGTGCAGAATTCTGACATAAAAACCAGGAAATTCGGAAAAATTTCTTTCTAGGACCACAAAAGATATATTAAATAATTGACCATAAAATGAATGATTTTCTTATGAAAACGATTTTTTTTTCATAGAACCAATTTTTAAAGATCGTCCTAATTTATCTAATTTTGTAAAGAAAATCGTAGAAAGTAGATTACTAAGATACTTACAAAGGAATGTGCCTAGGACGAAATAAAAGCTTTTAGTAATTTTTTTTAATTGTAAATTAATTTAACTATTTAATCTAGTGTTTCTTTTATTGCTAAATTTATTAGCTTTGGGTCTTGTAATGAGAGTGACGAAAAACAACATTTAATTATTTTTATGAAACTTAGCGTAAAAGGTAAAAGAACTATCCTGTTTACAACGTTGCTCATCAAAAAGTATATTATTTCTCCTGCCAAAAACAGAAGTCATGTAATCGTTTTAACTTCATTAATCTTTTAATTTCTTGATTAACAACTGATTCGAAAAACCTATTTAAAAATACGTTTTCGCTAAATGTTTGCCAGGCAGAAATGGTATAATACTTGTTACCTTGAAAGCTCTCGAACTTTTGAAAGGTTCGGACGTCGAATGTAAATAATGTCAATGAGATGCCATTGATTCACAATGACGGAGGATGGCATTTAATGTAATCGAGTGAAAGAGGGGACGTTGGCGTCAGGGAAGACCCCGCATCTTAACGAGGAGATGGGTCAATGTTTAAATTATAATAATACAGTCCATTAAGGCGCCATTATTGGGTCTCTCTTGTATAAGATGGGCGTCGGAAATAATTGGACGAAAAGAAAGGTTGGCCCCGCCAAGGATGTCCTCGAAGCACGTCCTCTTACTCAACGAGAGATGAGTTCTCGTGATGTTTTCGGGCTGGGCAGCCTTTGCGAAATTGTCTAACTTATTATCCAGGAACAAGCTTATAACTAGAACAACCACATACAGAGCATGGTAATGAATACATTTCCAATAAATGTAAACTGTTTATTAGTTGCTAATGTTTATTTATTATCTCACAGCGAAAAAAATCGTAAGACAATGTAAATAATGATAATAAATGTTAACATCATTATCAAATATTTTTTCTGACAAAAAGAAATCGAGGGTTCTAATTAACATATTGGTTTATAATCAATATTAAATTTAAAATGAAACATAAATGGATGATTTCCAAATAAGGAGAAATTTTCAATCAAAAGATTATCTTCGAAAATAATGAATTATAAAGCTTTTAAGGATAGCTCTGAGTAAAAGCCATGATTGATCTTGAACGCATAAGATACTTATAAAATTTTAATTTAAAATAGTCCCACCTATTATTGTGAGCAAGAAGATTTCATGGCAAAGGGAACCATGTACAACTACGACAATGTTTATATAGCTTTTAGAAAATCATGTCGCGTTGTCCAATTTTTAATTTCAAGATCTTTCAATATATATTTTTTTAAGGAATTAAGGCGTCCCACAGACTGAGCCGCCAGCCGACTCTCTATTGTGCCTGCCACTTATCTCCAATTTCTGACTCCGATCATTTTCTGTTCATCTATTACAACCCAATCCAATCAGAGCAGGCAAGTTCTTCCAACTTTTCAGGAACCGAAAATCGTTTCCTCTAGGAGCATTATGGGGACATTTTTGCATTATTATTCACACGAGTTAGATGACCTCCCCATCTCAGAGGTTTAGTCTTTGTGATACGTTCCTCTTCAATCTCCAAATACCATTATCACACACGAGCGACACGATGCTTCTATAAATTCAAAACGTTTTCCAGCCAACTTGTATGAAAGGAACAAGAATGGAAGAGATGTCCAACGTCTTTTGGCCAATAACCTGCACCGTATTCTAGCATGATAAAACACTAATTCATTTTTTTTTTTTTTTTTTTATGATTTTAATCAAGACCTCAATTCAGTATGAACTTTCTCGCAGAGGTATTTGTAAAAATAAAATTAATTTTAATGTAAAAGTATTGCAGTAAGAAAACCATGGCAATCAGAATCGAAGTGCTCATAATAAATCATGTTTAGCAGAAAGAAATAGGGAAGAAGTTTCCTGAGGGTATACGATAACCAACACGAATACCAAACTTTTTGGTACAAAAAACCGGAGACAATTATTATCATTATGCGATTATTTTGAGAGATCTTCAGTTCAACAACATTCTTCAAGGGCATACCTATAGGATGATAAAAGCCAGTCTAATAGTTTTGGAGAAAAGCCAGGGGCAGCGCTAGAAAAACAAACCGTAGACAGGTAATTTTTTAAATACAATTTTTGGATTATTTATATCATAAAACTGGAAATTTCAGATTTTGTTTTTCCTGGTCGAATAAATGTTTACTGAATAAAATAATCAACTCAAAGTATTATTACTAGCCTCGATGAGAGATCTTTCTCAATATATCAGAATAATATTATCAGTTGTCACAATTCCCCCATGATAGAACTGGTGAAAAAAAAAGTTACTAGCTTTAATAATTTTTTGTAACAGAAGTACAGACCTGAATTCAAACCAACGAAGTTGTGATGTGTTATATCTCAATAGCACATTATTAATTAGCTGACACTTTTCTTTTAAAATCAGTAACCGTAAACGCCATTAGTTAATGTAACATAAGGGATGACAAAGTAACATTGCTGGATTAGGACAATGATATTTGAAACAAGCAATCTGCTAAATCCACTTCGTGTACCTGTAACAAAAGGAACTGGCCTTATCCAGAAGAATGCCCCTCACCAAGTTGATTCCGATGCAACGTTTTGAATTTCTAGACGACTTAAAGGTCGAATTGGGTCGAGCTGTGACATTAAAACAATGGAAGAGTGGGTGTGAGACCACCCCCACTTTACATAGAGAGAACGGCAATAAACCCCGACAGATACATATCCCAGAGCACGCAGCCCTTATCGACCCCTGGCAGCGATGTCGTCCGCACGCAACCAGCTCCCTGCTATTTATTCATAAGGTAGCTATCGGTGTATATCCTACGTCTACTGGCTCCTAAGGTACGTCACGTCTGCAGAGCGACTTGCAGCTGTAACGCTTATGGGCTTTATATCACAACGTTGCTGAATGATGTATCAGGAAGCATTAGATTCAAGCCAGTACGGTTTTTAAAAATCACTTAGGACACATATAAAAAAAAAAAAGAAATCCTAGCTTTGATAATAATAATAATAATCTTTACTTATTCTGGGATTGATCCCTTTAGAATAATACACAGGCGTTAGAATTAGACTTTAAAGCCTTAGAGTAAAGTACAAAATAAAAATGATAAAACTCATAAAATATAATAAAACAGTGAATTCGAAAAGATATAAATCAACCACAATAATTAATAAAGTATATAAAATAAAAATAGAACAAATAAAATAAAACATGAGATGAATAACTTCTGATAATAAATAAAAGGAGAAAGAAAAATGATAAAAAAATCAAATACAATTAAACTAAAAAGTACAATTTCTGCTAATATACATATTCTCAGGTATACAACGAAAAACTGAAGCATTAAATGCAGAAAATATATAAATCTTGTTAATTGTTATTCTTCCAGAATTGGGTGAACAGAAGGTGGTCGAAGATACGGGATTTGAAATTTGGAAGGGTATTAGAACGACGAATGAAGGAAGGAATAGCTTTACTGATAGTTATTAAAATCTTACAAATACTTTTGAAATGGATCAAACTTCAATAACTGAATTACATTGTATACGTTGCCTTCTTTAAGATTTTTTCCACTATATGTGGTAAAAAACAAATTGGTGATTAACTATTTCAAAACATTTGTATATTTTTATAGAAAAATATCCATATATTTTTTAAAATTTCAAATATTATTTCTCTACTAATTTAAAAAAAATATTATTAGTAATTTATGATCTTGTGAGATAAGTAAAAAAACAAATAATTAAATTTTATTTTAAAAATTTCTATATTTATAAACTTTTCTTCAACTAATTACTATGTACATATTCAAAACATCTAAACCAATAAAGAGGTTTTGGGGGATACAAATATTTATTGCGGCATTCATTTTGAAAAACATTTGTACTTTTTCTTCTTTTTCTCACAAAATCTGAAATTACTATAAATATTTATTTAAATCAGGAATATTTCTTC
>NW_027113561.1:29870-33489 GCF_000696795.3 Halyomorpha halys | reverse complement strand
GTTTTCTTACATACGTAACATCTGTTATTAATCAAATATGTATTATAAATATTTGTTTTGTTTTTTATAAAATAAGACTTGATTAAAATTATTATAGTCAAGGTCATCGAGCCAGCTCGATGTCTGTAAATTTTATCAAAACTGGATCAATGGAATTTGGGTTACAACCGTTACATGGATATGACTATAAACAGACATCAACGTAATGGTAACGATTTTGTTCCTTGATATCTAAATCGTAAAATGCTAGTGGAAATTATTTTTTCGAAGAATCACTTTAGTGAGGAAGAAACACTAAATTCACATGTGGTAACAGGAAGAAAAACTTTTGTTTTTAACGTTAATGAGTTTCTGAGAAATTCTGGCATGAACGAATTGCTTATTTGTTATGTATTAATTACTTTACGACAATTTTTTATTACTTTAAAGGAAACGATATATAGTTACAATTCAAAATTGATGACACTGGCAACCATAGTATGGGGGAATAAAAATAGCAGCTGTTTCAAAAGTAATAAAAAAATAATTTTTGAGCTCTTTCAATTAAGAAAAAATATGTTAGAAAAAGCTTCAATTTTTACGTTAACTAAACATGGGATACAACAAATTTCATTAAAAAGTAAAAATTTGATTATTTATTGTGCACTACCTCTGAGGTTTATTTTATTTTATTATTCCAGAAAAATCTAAAATGTTTCTCATTTTTCGTTTGTGACTCCTAATCCTTAAACTTACAACACTAAAAAGTGTGATACAAAATTATTTAAAGTAGACTAAATAGGAAAAAAAAACTATTTTTTAAAAAATTTGTTTTGTTAAATATCATAGTGACAGCTGCTCCTTAGAAGATAAATGTTATTAACTTTACAATAATGCATTCTAATAGCTTTAAATCTGTAAATCTAATAGTTCCTGAAATATAATTTTTCATAAACCAAAAGTTTTTTGCGAACAACGATAAATCAACATTTAGCGTAATTATTTTGACGAATATTTCGGAAACTGCTACTCTAACTCCTACGACTACTGCTCAGTTGAGATCTAATAGACATCTGTGTTTCCTTATATTCGTTCATAAGGAGTAGTAAGTAGTTCCATAATATTTGTAAAAATAAATTCATAAAATATTTATTTTTCATTATCTGGAAAACAATCTTGTTTTTTGAAAAACTGTACCAAGAGAACTATTGAATATAAACAGTTCTATTAGAGATCATATATTTGAAAATTTACTCTACACTGAATGATATTGTGTATTGTTGGTAGTTTTATGGATTTGTAGCTCTGAATGAAAGTTTACTTTTGTATGACGTTTTGAAACAGCCACCATTTTTTATTCCCCATAACTATGGTTGGGAGATTCATCAATTTTGACAAGTAACTATGTATAGTTTCAATTAAGGTACATTTACTTATCGAGAGAATATAGATTTGTTATTGAACTAATTGCCACAACGATACTGGACTAATGTGGACAAAATAACGTTTATACGATTTCTATAATTGCTACCATATGCCCAAGAACTCACGATGTTCTATAACGCAAACCGTTATTCCTTGGACTCCTGTATAATATTATCACGATTGTAAAGAGTCTTGTAATGGAGCAAGTTGCTGGTAAATTGTTATGGAAGTGTGTTGTAAGCAGAAGATACTGCAGTAAATAGGAAAGTACTGACTGCTAGGCTTCAGTAAAGTGTATGAAATAGTGAGAACGATTCAGCGAGCAATCTGCACCTTTTCTGCAAACTTATGGTCATGTTTGCAGACTACGCAGGACCTCAAAGTCACATTAAGGAACGGATAATCGGTATCCTTAACAATATTCTGATAGACGTGATTGCATCTATAAAGATATAAGAATTTTTCCTTATTTTAAAATAAAACCTGACAAGGCTTCTAATTTATATATATGAGAAAATAAATCATAAAAATAGAAATCATTTAATAAGTTTCATAAACATGTGGGTTTTATGCCATCCTCACAGAAGCAAATTATATTCGTATGTCATCGAAGGCGATCAAAACCCATTCATGCAAGGTCGGACACTATCCTCCCATTTATGTATAAACCTATCCTCAAGGATTCCTGTGCCTTCCAATTTTTTTTTATGCCTTTTGGCCTTGAAGAAACTATCCAATCCACAATAGAGCTCTCTGGCTTGTACATTATAAAGTCAATGATTTATGCGTTCAAAAACAAATAATGATTGTTAACGCAAACCGTTACTCCTTGCAGTCCTGTAAAATATTATTTTATCTAAGATGTCTTAATCATATTTTCACTTTACGGGCTACAAGTTTAGATTTAAGTTTAAAAATAAATAGACAGAGGGTGAGAGAGAGAGAGAGAGAGAGAGAGAGAGAGAGAGAGAGAGAGAGAGAGAGAGAGAGATTCCACAACTTTCACAATTTTTATTTTATTTTCTAAAAACCTTCAGTTAGTTTTTCAATTTTTTTACCTCGAATTATTACATTGATGGATGTAGCACCATGCCAAAAATTTATTAGTTCGAATAATCAAGTATCTTCGCATTTTCGCATGTATTAAGATGTTATTCTATCCAGGTATGTAATCAAACTTCATAACTCCAAAGAACAGTTATTAGAACTATTATTCTTAATTCATACTACAAGATCCGCCGTTCTTCATTAAAATCTCCATAGCCAAACCAACAAATGTATACAAAAAGAAAGAACAGCAGAAAATACAGCCTCCTTCCTTTCTTGAACTACGAGAAGGATTATTACTGATCACCAAAGAAAAATATAATAATCGTACTTTAAAACAATATTAAATTTTCAATGAATGTATTGTACCATTTTCCTCCGTAAGTGTGATGCCACTGCTAAGCAATGGGCCGTTCTGTAATTAAAATTTTATCTCATTGCAAGGTATTGATAAAACGTAGCGCATGCGGACAGCCAAACATTGGTTACCTAGAGATAAATTTACCCCACAAACCGACGTTTACTAAACGATGAAAAATGATAAAAGCTCATTTTAAATGTTTCTAAATAAATACTCACGTATATTTAGATACTGAATGTGGTATGTTCTATGAATTCTTTATAGTGTTTGTATTCTTGGTCTCTTTCAGTTTTCGTAGAAATCCACTCTCCTCTGCGCACCAAAAACCACCTATGTCATTGTGTTCTTGAAACTTAAAATGAGATTGGCCCAGCATCTTACAACGGAATAAGAAGTTGAGAGAGTAAATTTCAATTCAAAAACAAATCTTTTTGGAAGTATGATATTCGGTCATTTTTTAACGTTTTCGAGTTTCTGAAGAATCCTGGGTTGATTATTAGTTATGCCATGTATGACTTTGGCAACAATCGTTTGGGAGAATAAAAAATGTCTTTTTCTTGCTCAAAATTAATTTTTGGATACAATAAATGTCACTGAAAAGTAAATATTGTAGTATTTAATGGATACGACCACTGAAGTTCATTTTATTCGAGAAAAATCTAATATGTTCCTAATTCTTCATTCCGCACTCCTCATTCATGATTCATTTTCAATTTTCTAAGAAACTCTTATTAAAATGCCTCTATCCAATCCTTAACTCATATCATGTTATTCCTGACCACCAGTTTGGATTTAGAACATCTCATT
>NW_027113561.1:21778-29700 GCF_000696795.3 Halyomorpha halys | reverse complement strand
TTTGATCGAGTCTGGCATCCAGGTCTGCTCTATAAACTTCGTCAATTCCTACACCCAACTTATTTCCTTATAATTGTATACTTTCTGTAAACAACGACCCAACTAAAGCATCAAAAACACTACAGGCACACATAACATCTATTGAAGAATGGTGTAAAAACAGGAGAATCAAAATAAATCCTGATAAATCCCACCACATCACCTTTACTCTCCGTCGTAAACCTCTGCCCTCCTGTCCTACAGTATCCTTTCTTAATACTCCACTAACGCCTGTTGAACAGATTCAATACTTAGGACTCCATCTTGACAAGAGACTTACTTGGAATCCACGCACAAGACTGAAACGAAAAGAAACTGCTCGTAGATTCCGATTGCTACAACACTTACCTTCTAATTTAAATTAATGTTTGAAGTACCACAATAGGTGGTTCCTTCGCAAGATTTTCAAGTCTATATGAAACATACAACATATTTACCTATTGTATTATTTTGTACAGTTGTAAATTACATTAAATAAACAATTAAAAAAAAACATTTCGATTTTTAGTCATTACTACTACACGTGACATTTAACCAAAAGAGATCTCACCATGTCACCCTCTGTAACCTAAAATTAAATTTCAAAATAATTTATCAATACATATAAAATTAATTTAGTAGAAGATGAAAATATATCTTTGTCAATAGCTGAGGCAACCTTTTCTTCTGATACCTTAAGCATGTAATAAACACAGTGTTGAGACTTCAATACACTGCTGAATTGAGCAACCCATATACGAAAAAAAAAGGCTACTCCAAATTATGAGACCACTATCTCATACTATTAATCTAGAGACTCGCTATTGCCCAGAGCCACAGAGCAGTTCTCAGCGGTTGGTCTAGAGGATTATGAAACGGCATGGAGAAGAGGAGGTTGTAATGGCAGGACATGCTCCAGCGGCGACCTCACACCGGGCTGTCTGCTCTAGCTTCACTTTATTACTGTGTAGCCATTTAAAATATAGCTACCATCGACTGAAAGGCGCTCAGTTCTTTGGATCAATGCAGTTAACATATCTCAAAAATAAAAATATTAAGGAACTCGTGCTCTAATTTGTACTAACAAATATATCACAACATCAACAACGCAACACAAATATATATTTCATATACAACAAGAATGGATATTGGCAAAATGTAATTTATTTTCAGCAGTTGTTCTCTTCTATTTAGAATGAGAGAGAGCATTCACAAAAGTAGCAGGTTCTCTTCTTACAGAGTTCCAATTAAATATCAAAGCTTTGGTTCTTTTGTAAACGTGACCATTAATTGGGTAAATGAAATGGATATGAGATTGTAAGATGGGTAAATAAAAACATTTTGACATCTCATCTTTTATGGTAACATCCATAAAGACCTAAATGTTCCTAATGTAACCGATCTAGCCCGAACCCGATGTCATTCCTTCCATTATAAACTCCCTAACTACCCAAACCCACTAACCTTGCTTCATCTTCCATTCCTGGCAATCCTCCTAGGCGCCTGAAAAGAAGATGGTCTCGTGACCTTACATTTAAAATGTTTTTAGAGTTCTACTACTGAGTAGTTTCTCTACAGGCTGTATCATATCATTATGATCTTACTTCAAATTTGCTTGTTATATTTTATATACAGTTGTGAACGTCAATAAATAAATGAATAAAAATCTTTTATGGTAATGATGCGCCTTTCTTAGAGACAAGCTTTATTTAATTTATAAAAAGGGAGAAAATTATTGTTATTGAAATTATGAAAATAAAAATTATATTAGAAAATTATAATAAAGGTTAGAACGGTCTTTTTTCCTGTTTCACCTACTACGGTTCATTAATTTGTTTGTTCATACACTACGTTTCAGTATTTATTAACATTTTAGCGTTCCGTTCATAATTCTATAATAAGTCTTACAACCTTATATACGCCCATGTTGGCCGCAATGATACAATCTATATTATATTTGCCGGATGCAGATCCCTCAATTCGGCGTTGTGTAACTTTTTAAATTCTTAGGCAAAAACTCGTCCTTTTTCGGTTCGAATATTTTACGTAATAATTTATTTTCAAATACCGTTTCATTACTTATTAAAAATGATCCTAAAATAGAATTATTATATATCATTGGAAAGACAAAGATTTTAGAAAAAAATTATATTTAATAAATAAAGTCGTAGATCCATTACGTAAATAAATCGTATAAATAAAAGATTTGCTTAAACATTTACTTTTTAAATTTTACTTAACCTATACCTGAGCCTTTCAGTTGGCGGAATGATTAAATCCATAAAATCATTCTCAGTATTTTAAATTTATGTTCTACAATAATTTAACATTTAATAAATAGTTAAGAGCTGAATGCTAAATTTTATTACTTTTTTTTATATTACTGCCATATTTAAAAAAAAAAGTTTTGTAAAAATTTCAAACGAGAAATGTTATAAAATTTACTTCTCTAGACATACAAGACTGAAAAGAGAGGAAACTGCTCGTTGATTCCGACTATTACTACATTTACTAGACAAGCGGTCCAAACTTCCAATCCATTACAAAAGACTGATCAACATGACTATTATAAGGCCTATTTGGACATACGGAGTTGAGCTATGGGGCTCCACTAAACCTTCTAATTCCTCTCAAATCCATTCCTTACAGTCCAAAATCCTTCGTAAAATCCTTAATTTGTCACAAATAAAATCATACATAAAGACCTTAATGTTCCCTATGTAACCGATCTAGCCCGAACCAAATATCACTCCTTCCATTATAAACTCTCTAACCACTCAAACCCTCTAGTTTCTAATCTCGCATCCTCTTCCATTCCTGACAATCCTCCGAGGTGCATGAAAATAAGATGGCCACGAGACCAGCTAATGTAAAATGTCATTAGAGTGCTACCAATGGGTAGTTTCTCTACACGCCTGTAACACTCCAATTTAACTTAGATCAGTTAGCTTAGGAGTTGAGCTATGGGGCTCCACTAAACCTTCTAATTCCTCTCGAATCCAATCCTTACAGTCCAAAATCCTTCGTAAAATCCTTAATGCTCCTTACTTTGTCACAAATCAAATCATTCATCAGGACCTCAATGTCCCCTATGTTGCTGATTTGGCAAGAACCAGATACCAATCCTTCCCATAATAAACTTCCCAACCACCCAAACCTACTCGTTTCTAACCTGGCTTCTCTTCACTACCTAATAATCCTTCTAGGCGTCTGAAAAGAAGATGGCCTCGAGATCTTCTCCTTTAGAAATGTTTTTGGAGTTCTATCAATGGGTAGATTCTCCACATATTTGTAGCATGTCATAAAATCACTTACAGCAAATTTACTTGATGTGTATATATGTATACAGTTGTAAATAACAATAAAATTATTTTTAAAAAAAATAAAAATATAAAAAAAACTTTTCTAGAAACAGTTGTGATGGGAATATGTCAATTCTTCAACTGAAAGACTCTTTTGAAACATTAGTCAATGTCTCTCCAATGTACGATTAGTTTCCCTGGCTGATTTTACGCATTTGCAATCAATACATCGATTTAAAAAAAAATGGGCGTACTTCAGGAGAAGACAGTACTACAAACTCACTTATTTGGAATAGTCCACTTTTTAGTGAAGTAAAAGTTAGTAAAAATTGTTCTGTTTCGATTTCTCCCCACCTTAGATTTTTCCATCATGAAACGCCACACATAAAATCTAATTTCTTATTTTTGTTATTAAACAATCTTAAGAACTATATCGCTCCCAAACTCTGCTTCTACTCGAAAAAAGATAATATATTATGATAAGGAATTATTCAATTCAAATAAATTATATTCATATGATCCCTCCATCTAAATAACATTCTTTATTAATGACTTAAAATGTCTAATGTGTCAGATAGCCTATCTTCTAGGACAGCGATTCCCAAACAATTTTTGCCACGGAACCTATTTTGAACTAAAAACATTTCGCAGCACCGATTGGCTAAAAAAAGATTGGCGGCACCTTATTTGAGCTAAAAAAATATAAAAATTCTTCACAATTATCCTTACTTGAGTATGTATGAAATATGAGATATCAGTGAAAAGTAAATGCTTGAAATCGCTATTTTAATTTTTGTTTTCTTATATTTTGAGAAAGTGGTATACGCTCAGGGCACTCTGCCATACGCTTGGAGCACTCTGCCATACACTCGAGGAACCCCAGAGTGATGACAATATGGTGATCAAACATAATTTGAATTAAAAAATATTTATATTTAGATGAAAAATTGACAAATATAGGGTAATTTTTACTATATTATACCAGACTTGGGCTGAATTCCCTAATGCCGTGGCACACACTTTGGGAACCGCTGCTCTAGAATGATCTTAAACCATAATTTTACAGCCTCACATGAACCTTTAAAAAGTTTCAGGCTATTCTAATCAGGTCAAGTACAGCAGTAAAATTTAAACTATATTAGTAATTTTTTCATTTAAATATAAATACTTCTAATTGCAAATTACGTCACGATACCATCACTAACTCATCAACAACAATATTCTGTATAATATAATACATTATTATACCAGACTTGGGCCGCATAGCCAATAAATTTTAAATAGTTAATGTGAGGCTGTGAAATTACAGTTAAGATTGTTCTAGAGGATAGCCAGACATAAAACCATAATATAATCAAAACACTCTCGAATAAGATATAAAAAATATATATTTAATGATAATGATTATTAATAATCCAATAGTATGTACTACCACTACTATGTAGTCAAATTTAAATGAAATATATCAGGACGTGAAATTTCGATTTAATTTATTTTTTTTTTATTCATAACGTATGTTTCGTATCAAGATACCAAATGAAGTTTTATAGTGAAACAAGCTAAGATGCCTTGTGCTACACCTAAAATTTCATCGTCAAACTTCTATTTCAAAACTTAAAAAATTATGTAATCATATAAAAAAATATGAAAAATAATCTTTCCAATACTTATGGAAATAACTATGGAAATAGAATTCGATTTGTATTTGAAATAAAAATAACGTATCCCACGAATCCTTTAACAAACTCAAAGAAATAAGCGATAGATAGCGCACACCAGTATCGAGAAAAGTATTAACTGTCTTTATTACTGGAGCTGGTTCATAGACACACATTTTCTAAAGGAAGGCCGCTGAGGCTCACACCGTATAGGTCAGCGGTTCAAAATAAAAAGGAAACAAAATAGGCGAGAATCACAGATTTACACCTTTAGCGAAGACATATATCCCATCCCACTCCCCGATAAACGCTCAATGTAAGTGGTCCTTCAGGGCTTTATCTCCCAATGTCCCTAGTCTGCTGAAATCTCTTTTGGGAATATATCCTTCTTAATGGTCGATAAATTTAGACCATCGAGGAACATCCAGGAGAACCCTGGTCGGCGTAGGAGTACTCTGTGAAGGGTAAAGGTTGCCAAGGTTGTGGGCAATGAGAGGTTTCTTCCAAGGATTCTGATGGATCAAGGACCCTAAAGAAGAAACGGTTAATTATTTAGATACCATCGAAGGGAATCGTAGTGAATTATAACGGAACCGGATAAAGATAATATAACAGTTTGAAACCCCTATTAAAACTAAGAAACGGATAACACTCTCTGAATCTTATACGTTTCAATGTCAGTTGGTTTCTCTATAAAAATTCGCCAATTGCCGATATTTATTTACGTATTAAAACTCATGAATGTTTACATATGAATGCTTAATTTTTATATATTTTTTAAATTATTAATTCACGTTTAATATTTCTAGTTTCTAACCTTGCTTCCTCTTCCATTCCTGACAATCCTCCGAAGTGCCTAAAAAGAAGATGGCCACGAGACCAGCTTACGTAAAACGTCATTAGAGTGCTACCAATGGGTAGTTTCTCTACACGCCTGTAACACTCCAATTTTACTTAGATCAGATTTACTAAATGTATTATAATGTACAGTTGTATATAGCAATAAATAAATATTAAAAAAAAAAATTAATATTTAACGAAATACTACTTTCATTTATAAATAATCAAATTATTTATTTAAGGGGAAGGTACATTTGTTAAACATAAAGGCAAAATTATGTCCCATATGTTGCCGATTTGGTCAGAACCAAATACCAATCCTTCCATAATAAACTTCCCAACCACCCAAACCAACTCATTTCTAGCCTGGTTTCTCTTTCACAACCAAATAATCCTCCTAGGCGTCTGAAAAGAAGATGGCCTCGAGATCTTCTCCTTTAGAAATGTTTTTGGAGTTCTATCAATGGGTAGATTCTCCACATGTTTGTATCATGTCATAATATCACTTACAGCAAATTTACTTGATGTGTATATATGTATACAGTTGTAAATAACAATAAATAAATTATTAAAAAAAAAAAGGCAAAATTATTTAACTAATTAATAAACCTTTTATTACCTTAAAACCCTAAAGTTTGAGTTTATTAGAACCTGCTAATGAAATTGTTGCTCCTGAGGATGGTGTGTTAGCCGAAACATCTAACATTTTGTTTAATAACTAATTTTAGTGAAATAAATTATTTGTAATAATTATTATTATCTTTCATCGAATGAGACATAAACAAATTTTTGACTAAATACTTCATTTTTAAATATTCCTTTTTTTTTCGTGTTTATCCTAAAATATTAGACATCAGCATTGTATTAAAGGTTGTTAGAGGTGCATTTCATAACCGTTTAAAATCTCTAAACCTAACTAACCTAGCACAGATAGGTTTTTTGATAAGATTGTAAATTTTTGTGTTGTGTAAATAAGAAAAGCTTTTAAATATTTAAAATGATGAAATACGAATTATAAATATTTTGAAGTAGATAACCTTTTTTAGAATTTTTTTATATAGACTACGGTTGTCCCTAGGACTGAATGTGAGGATTGAATGTGATAGATATTTTATTATCTTTTGACTCTTATTGCAGTCATGCGAGATATGAAGTTGTTTTAGTATCGGCCGTGGGTTAGCAGTAGAACTTAAGTAGTTTCGCTATCGGATTCGGGAGTACTCGAATCGGTGACAATTTCACCAGTGGCCAATTAATAGAAGATCAGAGGTGGAATAATAACGGAAAAGTATAGAATTTCATTATTTCAAAAGCTACTTTGAATAAAATTTGTACTATCCATAAGTATTTGGCATAAACCTTATACAGCACAGCAGGCAGGATCTTAAGTTAATTACCTACTTGCAAGGAAGTCTATTGCTTTTTTTTTTTAAGCATGCCAGAAAATTTCTATTCATACCTCATTAAAATAACAATGAATTAATCAAATTTTAAAAACATTCCGGTTATTTTATTTTATTTTACTGCTTGATTTTCCAAGATTTTTTATTAAATCTAAAAAACAATTTGTCACTTGACCTTCAGTAATTTTTTTTTTAAATATTTATTTATTGCTATTTACAACTGTACATTATAATATATTTAGTAAATCTGATCTAAGTTAAATTGGAGTGTTACAGGCGTGTAGAGAAACTACCCATTGGTAGCACTCCAATGACGTTTTAGATTAGCTGGTCTCTATTTATTGACGTTCACAACTGTATATAAAATATAACAAGCAAATTTGAAGTAAGATCATAATGATATGATACAGCATGTAGAGAAACTACTCAGTAGTAGAACTCTAAAAACATTTTAAATGTAAGGTCACGAGGCCATCTTCTTTTCAGGCGCCTCAGAGGATTGTCAGGAATGGAAGAGGATGCAAGGTTAAGAACTAGGGGGTTTGAGTAGTTAGGGAGCTTATAATAGAAGGAGTGATATATGGTCCGTGCTAGATCGGTTACATAGGGAACATTAAAGTCTTTATGTATGATTTTATTTGTGACAAATTGAGGATTTTACGAAGGATTTTGGATTGTAAGGAT
Source organism: Halyomorpha halys (assembly GCF_000696795.3). NCBI lineage: Eukaryota > Metazoa > Arthropoda > Insecta > Hemiptera > Pentatomidae > Halyomorpha > Halyomorpha halys. The sequence goes on along the minus strand of NW_027113561.1, from coordinate 21,795 downwards.
TGAATACGAGAGGAATT
>NW_027113561.1:11126-21273 GCF_000696795.3 Halyomorpha halys | reverse complement strand
GTTTGTCCAAATGTAGTCCAAGGTAGCGGATCTGTTCGACAAGTGTAAGAGTAACATCATTAAATGAAACTGTAGGGCAGTCAGTAGGTTTACGACGAAGGGTAATGGTGATTTGCTGGGATTTGTTGGAATTTTCCTTCAGTAATTAATTTTTTTTTAAATTTCATTTGGTTAATTCTCTTGTTTCAGATTAGAATTTCTATTTACTAGCATCTTGCGTGCCTGTTTTTCTCAACAAAAAACGTTATGCAATATTGATTGAGTGATATATTTCTTGTTTAATACAAAAATATTATCTATTTGTTTATTACAAAAACATTACCGATTTAATTTCAAAAGGTACCATACAAAAGCACGTACATTCTGCCAATCTATCAAAGAGTTATAATACTCGTATTCATTGTAACGAAAAGCGTAAAAAAAAACAGAAGAAAGAACAATTTACGGGAGGGTTTGTTTTTAAAATAAAATGATTTAAATTCATTCTATACCATTAAATAATTTATATTATTTGAATTGATACGGTTCTTATAACCAACCAGTCCGATCCAAATATAACAAACCTGCTAATACTTAATAATATTTAATGGATGTCCTGTCAGCTGAATATCGTTTTAGTACCTAATAAAAACATTGTAGTGGTTTTGCTTTATGGTGAATGGTGTGGTTCCGCTTCGAGAGTGGTGAAATGTATTAGTACGGCAGAAGATAAGGATAGCAAAGGAAGACAAGGTACACCTCCCATCGTCCCACGCACTTCTAGAGTCCATGTTCAGGGAAATATGTCGTCTTTTAAACACCGGGAACATGCCAAATCGGAAATATAGAATGTCTTAAAAATACAATCGTGTATCCTTTACCATACCTGAATAATTAAGATTTCTAATTTAGCTACAGTTTACTTAGAATTAATCTATACTAGTATTTAAGCTGAGTATTTAAAACTTTGTTTGAACGATTGTTTGTTTTGATTTAATTTTAAATTTTGATCGAGTCTGGCACCCAGGACTGCTATACAAGATCCGTAAATTCCTACCCCCTACATACTTCCTCATTATCCGTTCTTATCTCTCCGACAGATTATTTCAAGTAAATTACAACGGCGCTTATTCATCCCTATTCCGTCAGTCTGCTGGTGTACCTCAGGGTAGTATCCTTGGTCCTATCCTATATACAGTTTTCACAGCTGACATTCCAACCCATCCTAACACAATCCTCACCACGTATGCCGATGACACATGTCTATTGTCAGTGAACAATGATCCTTACATTGTATCCCAAACCCTCCAATCCCACATCAACACCCTTGAAGAATGGTGCCAAAACTGGAGGATTAAAATTAATTCCAATAAATCCCACCAAATCACATTTACCCTTCGACGTAAACCCATGACCTCTTGCCCTACAATATCCTTTAATAATACCCCACTTATTCCTGTCGAACAGATCCGTTACTTAGGACTACATCTCGACAAACGACTGACATGGAATCCTCATACAAGACTAAAAAGACAAGAAACTGCTCGTAGATTCCGACTATTGCAACATTTACTAGACAAACGGTCTAAATTGCCAATCCATTACAAAAGACTGATCTACATGACTATTATAAGGCCTATCTGGACATACGGAGTTGAGCTTTGGGGCTCCACTAAACCATCAAATTCCTCCAGAATCCAATCCTTACAGTCCAAAATCCTTCGTAAAATCCTTAATGCTCCTTACTTTGTCACAAATCAAGTCATCCATCAGGACCTCAATATTCCATATGTTGCCGATTTGGCCAGAACCAGATACCGTTCCTTCCATAATAAACTTCTCAACCACCCAAATCCACTTGTTTCTAACCTGGCTTCTCCTTCATTACCTAATAATCCTCCTAGGCGTCTGAAAAGAAGATGGCCTCGAGATCTTCTCCTCTAGAAATGTTTTTGGAGTTCTATCAATGGGTAGATTCTCCACATGTTTTTATCATGTCACTATGTCACCTACAGCAAATTTACTTGTTGTATATATGTGTATACAGTTGTAAATATCAATAAATAATTTTAAAAAAAAAAAAAATTTTAAATTACTCTGTTGTCCAGAAAGACCATAGGCAATCAAGCATCTCTCAAAGACCCATGTGAATGGTGCCAGTAACCGTATAAAGAAATGTTAGTGTAGGTACTTTACTCTAATTTTTTCTATGACATGGTGGTTATCCTTATACTGTTGATGAGCTAAAGTTAAAAAATTTATATTTTGAATTGTTCAAAAAACTTGTTTATGTAAAAAAAATAAAAATTGTATTTCTAATAACACAAAACACATAAAAACAGTAAAGCCTTACATTTTACAAGTATTAAGAAAGAAACAGCGAATTAGACTTTGGAATATTTTTACAAAGCTAAAGAAGCATTATTTCAGTTTTTTGTTTTAATGATTGGTCCTTTCGTTTAGCCAAATCCATTTCGGATATTATTCAGTTAATTTAGCACTGTTTTACACTCTACGTACTCATACCGTGTATAAAACACCTATGTCTAAATTAAGAATTCTAAATTAAGAAATGAATCCGTGGAAACAGCTTGTTGATGTATTTAATTGCTCACTAGATATATATCACATTTTTTCAATGCTATATTCAAACATTTAATTATATGATTTTTACCTTGGGACTTGACTCACTTCGGATTGTAGTTTCATGCTTTAGTTGGAGTACACAATTATTCTTGTATGATTGTTGAAGTTACAGGATCGTACTAGTGGCTTTATTCCTAAAATCAATTAATTTATCCTGACGTTTTGGCCTAAATTTCAGGCACTGTGATATTAATGAATAATGATATAAATAAATGGTTTGAATGTTTATCTTTTTAAAAAATGGCAATAAAAGCATACCAAATTACTTGACATGTATGAGACTGTACCATTTTAGAACAAAGCTGCTAATCTTACCTAAATTGAAGTACTAGTAACTATCTCTTTTATAACACCTAGATTTCGAGGCCGTTAATTCCCCTCCAAATATTATGTTCAATATTTCTAGCATACCATACCTCAAATGACCATCACTACTTCCAGAAACCCTTTACCTAATTCCTCTTTGTCCTTAATTTAAACCACCACCTTCCAGTTCTATAGCTAACTCATATTTTTCATACTTCAGGACCCATCGTGTTGTAAAACCATGATAGTCTGTATTACTACTCTCGTAAACAAAACAATTCTCTTCACTATACTGCAGCGGTTGAATTCGTTAACTCACAATTAGTATCGTCACAATGTCGTATATTGTAGCATTTGAACAATAGTCATTATATGTTAGTACAAGTTTCATACGCAATTCCTAGACTCCTTCAACCCCAAATAAATATGTACATTTGTCTTAACAATTTTATTTATTTTAATCAAGTATGAACCATATTAATGAATACTTATAGTATCGTAGCCAATGTCCAAGTGTCTAACACTGTAATATTTAAAAATAAATTAGTCAAAGGGAGAAGAAGGAAATCTACGATAAATGCATCCCTTTCCTTAAGGAGAAGTTCCGTGAGGGCTTCGGAGAACGAGACTTCAACGTGAGAAGCCTCTGGTTCGGAGCCCGTTGAACGATACCCAGCACAACTAGGAGCTTCATGGAGGAACTCGGGGTCGATGTCCAGGACGTGGCTAGGATAACAGAAAATATTATACTCGACTGTCTGGGAATCATCATACATGGAAACTAATGAGTAATGGAGTCGTCTTTCCTCTGGATGACTCCATTACTCATTAATTATGAGCATATATTTCATATCTTGTTTGTTATTTTATTTATTACTTTATAATTTTTGTATATATTTTTAATATTTATTCTATATTTATTGTATGTTAATTTTAACTTAGTTTGTTGATTTTTGTTATTTATATTTGTTACTAGTATCTTTCTTATATTTTCTCATGTCTCTCTCACTATTTTATCCATCATTCTGTTAAAGGCACATTGGCAATATGAAAGGGAAGGAAAAGAAAAAAAAGAAAGAGAAAGGGGAAAGGATTTAAAGAAAAAGAGAAAAAAGGAGAAAAAAAAAGGGGGAAAAAAAGCATGTTCTAATGTTGTATACTTCTAATGTTTATAATTATTATTGTATACTTTTATAGGCTTATTTATCGTAAGATCATCTAATTAGACTAAAATAAGTATGCTGTGGGACTGGCAACCCAATCAAGTTGGGCAGCACAACTTTATATTTTAATAAAGTTTTACCTCCTAATAAAATTACGGATTTATGTTTCCCTTACTCCTGAACCTAATCGCTGAAATTCAGTTTCTAATCTTTAAGTAACTGTGAATAGAGTATACTGTATTGTTTTTAACATTTATAAAAATAAAGTCAAAACAGAAAAGAAAAGATTATCTTTAATTAAAACAATCAAAGTCATGTTTGTGTCTAAAGGTTGTAAAATATTTGAATTGTACAAACTTGATTTGACTTACAGGCCGTACTACTTCAACACCGTAGTTATCAGCTTAATGGCTTCTTTAAGATAAGTAAACAATAAGAACTTATAATGAAAAATCAAATAAAGTTAGCTGTACGTAATTTAGATAATACAAAAATGTACATTTTATTTTCTAATTACGCCTCAAATAATGTAAATTAAAGATAACTAAGACCTACTCATCTCTGTCAAAGTAAAATTTATTAACCTTTATTTCGTCATATTTGTAATCTAATTCGATACTTTAACTATTATTCATATTGGCAAAATAATAAAATATTTTCTTGACGAATTTAATCATAAATTTACTGAAATTAAAATTTTTAAAGAACATTGTTATTGAAAGCGAATATGGAATTGATAATATTTTTTAGTGATAGATAGTAGAGAATAAAAAAATTATCTTTTTAAACAACACTACTAAACAGGATAAAGGAATGGAATCCGAAATGATGTCAGTAATTTTGAACTAACGCACGTTTATCCTGCCCTCCACCGTAAGTGAATGTTTCCAAAGATGTTTCACATGTAAAATTAATGAAAGGACAGGCGTATGCGTGACAAATAGGTGTAAATATATGCAAAGCGAGCTCAAATGTCAAAATACATGACTTGATGACAGCATCTTAACCTTTGTTATATGCGGCTTTATGATTGACAATGAAAAATAACTTATAAATCGGAGAATGGCTTCATTTGAAATTATAAAACAATATGAAAAAAAAAAATGTCAATTAAATCAATCCCTAAAACAAATTTGAAAACATGAAGCTTACATGAGGTTTAACAAGACTATTGTTCTTTGATATTTTGAATCGTCAAAACCCATGTCATGACTAAGCTGAACTTTATTTAGAAACCTTGGTGTAAGAACATTCACTTAAACCTAATTCTATAAAACGGATACAGCTGCTAAAATGCATTGAAATTGGTAACTGATGGGAGGAACTAGTCCGGCAAGTGGCCATACGGGTCCTTTTTGCCAACCCCTGGCGGCTACGAGAGTTGCCACCGCGTACTAACCAAGATGGCAGTGTCAAATTTCCTGGTACCACCGAGCAATAAATATTAACTGCCCCAAGTTGGAATCGAAACTACAACTTTCTGAACCGAGCGCTCTGGGAGCCCCACCTCAACGTGCACGGCCGTCGCATTAATGCATACAAAATTTAAGAGTGATTACAACATAATAATGATAAGAATATTATAACATAATAACATAAGAATGATTATAACATAATAACATAAGAATGATATAACATCGGTGAATCATAATGTATTTCCATTCAAACTCTAATCATATATGTCATGACCATTTCTCAGCTACAGTGTTAGGTACCTTCTTGAAGACATTCAACTTAAATCCTCGATTCCTATTGCAATCCAGTTTCCAATAGCCCCTTCCATCCTGGTGTTCGGAGACCTCTACAAGACCACACACCGCCATCTCCCATTTCATATATCATCCTAGTCAGGCTAGGAACTGATCGCCTCTTATATGAGTAGTAGTTTAAATTTCCTTTTGTAAAATTCCAATCTCTGGTTGGTTAATGGTGCAATCGATTGTTTCCTTCCCTCCTTTCTCTCCTATGGAATTATGTTTTCATTTAAATTTAGTATTTTGTATTTTACCTTGATAATTCCGACGCTGATATCAATGATTCACATGCGTTCGAAGAATAATAGATGCGTGGAAATTTGTTTTTATATGTTGTCCAATACGCATAGATTCTTTTACCTCAGTTCATACTATTTTGCTGTTAATTATTCAGTTTTAATGTGGTCTCCCAAGCATTGTTTACGGATATTACCACCCAGACTCATAAAGTGAATACCTCGATTAAGTGGGGTTCTGACCAAATATCCTCCTTGCACAACCGTCGGTCCTGTAGCAATAATTTTCTTATAAAGTACTGTACACCATGCCCTTCATGGGTTGTAGTGGTACAGATTTAATTTTAACATACATATATCTTAACTTCAATAAACATCTTACCCATTCCTTACCTAACATGTTTTAACTTTTCTCGTTAAGCATTCTACAACTGTCCGAGATTTCGTTGAAATTTCTTTAGGTATTTAAGGACCTATTGAACACCTCACAATATTAGTGGCCAATAAGGAAGGTTGTATTTGCAAAAAAAAAATATTTATTTCATATCTCTGGTTTTGACCTGTAAGCTAAAACCCAAAAATTTTCTATTGTATAACGAAAAAATAAATAATTATGAGGTATCAAAATATTCGTGCATTGAGAATGATAAATAATTTATTAACTAATTTTTGAATTGTAATATTAATCAATTAATTGGCGATTTATTTTAATAGTTTATTTTACCCATAAGCTTGCTATTTTATTCAAAAGGTTTACTAGCAGAACTAGTGTAAATATTAATGTTCTTACTCCTTAAGCATTAGTATATAGTAAAAACGTATAACAATTCATGTTGTATTTTTTTAATAATACTATAGTATGTCTACGATTGAAATTTATATCTGAATTTAAGTAATTATCTTAACTAGGTTTTCGTCGTAGATTTCATTCGAATGTCTTCAAATAAAGTACATGAATTTTTTATAATATAGAAATTTATTTTAATTCTATCCTTGAAAAAGCTAAATTACTTATTAACTATAACGAATTCCCTGCCTATGAAAAAGAATTATCTGTTAACTCCACCAGTGTTTGATTTACCGAACATCTTTACATTATTAATGATGCATAATAAATGAGGGAAGAAATAACTGAAAGGCTCTGTTTTAGTTTGGATTTGGAACAAAACATTTTTCACAGTCAATTACTGCCACCATTTCCAAGATGAGGATTAATTCGAGGTAGAAGAGAAATTAATTAGACGAGGCTTTAAGAGTTATTGGATCAAGGGTGACGTGGGCGTTCTTCTGCTAGCCAGGGTTCCATGGTTTTGGTCTTCTGGAATCTTCCGGATGGATTAAATGTCCGTTCCGCTTATCGCTTTTTATACTAGAATAAATTAAATGAGGCTTCTAAAATCCACAGAGAGCATTAATTTATTTTCGTGTTAAACTAGTCCTTCTCATCCATCCGTTTCTTTTAATTAGTTCCGGAAGATGTTTTCAGAAAATGTTGTCACTACATTCATTATGAATGGATAAATTACGCTGCTGTCGATGTGTTTTATTAATTTTAATTATATACTAGGTACCCTTACAGCCTTAGGTGTCGTAGATGACGGTTAAATTGCTTAAGGGAAATTACATTGCTCAACTGAAGTTAAACGTTTAGTGTTTTGGAGTGTGGCACCCCAGTGATAATGAAAGCCACGAACTAGCTGAGATGGAAGGAAGAGAAGTATACTTTCCGATTCGTGGATGCCAACAATTTAAAAACATTTTTTAGCAGTTGAAAAATAAACTAAGACTTTCTGGTATTGTTCTTTCTCATATTATGCACTGCTAAACAACTCTCTTAAATTCTAATAAAGTTGTTCAAATTGTATTTTATCTCTTAGTTAAATAATTTAAATTTTCGAAAATATGACTTCGGAAAATTTGGCACAAGAAATTGGGGATACTCCAGTAAACCTGTCCTCATTTGTGATCCTAAGTCTTCTAAGATGGTTATGTTTATCGTCAGATGGTTTTTAATTCTCAACATCATTTAATGTAATCATAATTTCAAATAAATCTAAAAATATTTATGTTCATTATTTATTTTGTTTTAAATTTATATTGAATAATATCATTATATCTGTTTTTATATATTTTTTTTCTCCATTTACATCAAGAGAATATGTACATTACGTTTAAATAGAATAGTTATACTATTAAACTTATAATAGAATTCTAATTATTTCTTCAAGGAATTCCGAACCAAAAATATATTTAATAAATAATAAATAAACTTTTTATTTATTTTTTCATATTTTCTGCGATAATGACAGTCTTTAAATACACCATAAATTGATTTAATTTTGATTAAAACATGTTTAAGAAAGTGGTACAAAGTACCAAAGTACCACTTTCAAAAGAAACAAAAAATTCCTGTGAGTAGGTCAAAATCAAAGAATATATATTAAGAAAAAAAGTCCATATTCTGCTGCAAGATAACTCAACTTTACGGTATTTAAGAAATAGTAAAATTTTCATATTTAGCGGACCTAGGTAAATGGCAGAACCTTGCTGAGATAATATAAAGAGGATATTTTTTAAAATTATAATAACATTTTATATTTTTTATTTCTAAAGGGTTATTTTCGAATCGTTAATTAATTAATACTTTTCAGTTTCTCTTTTTCAACGAAAAACTCATCTTAAAATAAAAGTTATCTCGACGTTTTTAGGTCAGATCATACCTAAAAATACTATTTTCGACCCAATTTTTTAAAATCTTTTTTTAAATTGAAACTTGGTACAATACTTTATTACTCTCTGTAAAATATATTTCTGTTGAGCGTCGGAGTGACCCTCCCGGCTATTACACTCGCGCGATAGAATTAGTCCGAATAAATCAGCATTTAGTAAAAAAACCGATGGGACCTGGTTTTCCAAATGCTTTATCAGCTAAGCCATATTTATAAAATATTTGTGAATCACATTGGGGATTGGGCAGGAAGGTATCTTATCCGTTATCTTCGGAATGACCACGGCATTTGTTTTAAGACGAGAATGGAATGAGTGCTGGGGCACTAAGGTGCAACACACCTGAAAATTCCCAACTTTAATCGGGTTATCTCCGAAACCATGCAAAGGCTGGGGTGGGGGTGCAAATAGTACAAGAGCCCAGGAGGAGAAAAAAGGCAGTTATCTCACCCCAATTTTTGATTACTTTAATGAAGACTATGTATAATTAATAGTCAAAATTGATGAGTCTGCCAAATATAGAGGAAATAAAAATGGCGGCTGTTTAAAAACCTTAAAAAAACACTAATTTTTCATTCGGAGCTCTATATCTTAAAAAGTAGGAACAACACAAGAAAACCTAAGAGAACGGTATTTAAAGAAGAGTAAATTTACTAAAATATGAGCCCTAGTAGAGTTATTTACGTTAAATATTTTTAGGAACATTTCATAAAGATGTTGTATGGGACGTACTAAGTAGATATAAAAGACCGGTTCTGGAACAGTAAATGAGCCTTTTTGGACTTTGGACCCTAGCCTCGAACCAGCCTTAACCACTTGTCCTTGGACTCTAGCCTCGAACCAGCCTTAACCACTCATGTGTCCTTGGACTTTGGACCCTAGCCTTGACCCTACCACTGGTCACGTGACCTATAGGGGGGGGGAGGTTGAATTTAAATTTTTACTTCGACCTACACTTAACCACTCACGTGGTCGGTCACCTCATCATTGGACAGCCAATGGGAGGCTAGTATTTGGTCACGTGACCCCATGGCGGGAGATTAAAATTCAAATTTAGTTCGACATAATTAATGATAACGTGACCTTTGGCGGGAGATTTGAATTTAATTTTTTACTTCCTAACCTTAAACACGTGATAAGTTACGTGGTCATTAGGCAGCCAATTAGAAGATATCATTTGATTACATGACCCATAAGGGGGATTTAAATTTAGTTCGATATAAGCTTAACCACTCACGTGGACAGTCACGTGATCATTAGATCGCGATCTTCTTCTTTTCGTTAGCCGACATTTTTGTTTTCAAGTGTGTCGCGGTCCTTTTCTTTTCGTTCGTTA
>NW_027113561.1:10814-11076 GCF_000696795.3 Halyomorpha halys | reverse complement strand
AGTTTACGAACAATCCTCGTAAACTTCAACTATATAATAAATTAATGTAAAATACAACAAAAATAACTATTTACAATAAAGAAAGCAAAAGAGAGAAACTCCTCATAATCCCTTATTACAAACTAAAAGTAAAGCAAAATAAAAATAAAATCATGAATTTAAACAATTAAAAAAAATGTAACGTAATTTATTCAGTACATCGCCGTAATCAAAGATAAATTAAAAACAAAATTAATTACCACTTAAGAAAAGATAACACAAC
>NW_027113561.1:4373-6989 GCF_000696795.3 Halyomorpha halys | reverse complement strand
GGCCACCACATTTTCTTTGCCCGGTTTATATATAACCTCCATGTTATATTGCGCTAGATGCTTCTTCCAGCGAGTTATCCTAGCTGAGGATTCCTTTAGTTTTTCACCCACTGGAGTGATCTGTGGTCAGTATGTATCTTGAACCTTCTTCCTACTAACACATAAATCTAAAGTGATCGACGGCCCACACTATTCCCAAGAGTTCTCGCTCCATTTCACTTTATCTATTTTTCGTCTCCGTAAGGCGTCTGCTAACATACGCCACTAGGCGCTCTCTCCCATCACCCTCCTGAGACAGCACCGCTCCTAGCGCATACTCACTCGCATCTGTGGTAATCGTCCCAGCTCTTGCTTTAACCTCTACATACACCGTTTGATATTGTACTCCGTCATCGGGGTGACGATCATCTTCCTGCCTTTCTTGAGTAGTTTGTTGAGTGGAAGAGATACTCCGGCATTTCTGGAACAAAGCTCCTGTAATAATTTAGAGTCCCTAACAACCTACGAATTCCTTTTATGTCACTAGGTACTGCCATTTTCTGGATTGCTGAGACTTTATCCGGGTCTGGTTTAACTCCCTCCTTTGATATTGTGTGACCCAGAAATTTTATTTGTTCCTGCCCCAGCGCCGTCTTTTCACGCGACAATTTGAGCCCAAAATGTCTTATTCTCTGGAACACACTATTCAAGTGTCGCACGTGTTCAATCTCATTCTTACTAAACACAAGGAGGTCATCCATGTAAATCTTACAAACGGATTCGTCAATTCCTCTCAGAAACTCGTCCATCAGGCGCTGAAAGGTTATGGGGGCATTCTTGTAAACGCATAGTGACCCCTTTCAAAAGTGAATGCAGTCTTATGTTGATCATTGGGGTGCATCTTAATTTGATGATACCCAGCCTTCAAATCCAGTGTGCTGAATACCGTCGCCCCGCCCAGCCTGTCTAAAATGTCTTCAAATCTGGGGATTGGATACTTTTCGTCAATGGTATTCTCGTTCAGCTTCCTGTAATCTACCACCACTCTGTACTATTCAGTAGTTTCACCTGGCGCACTCCTTTTCTTAACCGCCCATAATGGACTATTGTATGGGGATGTACTATCGATAATGATTCCCTGTCGTTTTAAACTTTCGATTTCCTCCCGGATGTGGTGACGTAGTGCCTGTGGGTATCTCCTTTCCTTTACATATGTTACCCTCTCCTCCTTCATTGAAAAAAATATCCTGGTATTCCCTTTTTAGTCGTTGTCTCCAGCCCTCAGCTTGATTGATTGCCCCAATCCGTGCACCCTCATTCCTCTGTTGTTGACGACATTTGTAGGTTTTACCTCCTATCTTACTCTTCCATTTCCCCTTGCTATTTTTAATCCAAGCACCCATCTTCTCTAACAGGTCACATCCCACAATTACTTTATATTCCCTCGGCATGGTCTTTACAATATGTACTTTCAATATGCCCTTACTAAATTCCCAATGGTTCAAACCTATTTTCACCTAAGTCCTCCTCTTGCCTTGCTGGCTATCCTCTCGCTCATAGTGCCCTGCTTCAGTTTCTGTTCCTGAGGTCTCTGACATCTCCATGGATTCACTCATGGATCCGTTCGTTCTTCAAAAGATTACTCTTCTCCGTAATCTTTGAGCATTGACCTCCATCGGTTCAGGCACATTTTGCTCCCTCCGTCGATACATATAGGGACACTGTCGAGCTATATGTCCCTCTGTCCCACATTCAAAACATCGGTGTGGGGACATTGTGAGTAGGGATAAAAGGCCGATTCTGGCGCAGGGTCAATGAGCCGTGACCTTTGACCTTTGACCGTTGACCCTCTCCGGTGACCTTGATCATTGACCCTACCAATAACCACTCCCGTAACCTTGGACTTTGGACCCTAGCCTCGAACCTACCTTAACCACTGGTCACGTGACCCCATGGCGGGAGATTTAAATTTAGTTCGACATAACCTTAACCACTCACGTGATTAGGCCACGCCCTCTTTTAAGTCACGTGACTGCCACCAGGGGCTGAGTGTGCCCGGCCGCCATTTTGTTTTCATGCTGTTTGAAATGCTTATTGGTTTTGGAAGAGGCTGAGTCTATCCGGCCGCCATTTTGTTTTTGATAACCACCATTTTATTATGTGGGTCTCGAGGCCTTTTTCTTTTCGTTCAGCGCTTTATTGTGAGGCTGAGTCTACCCGGCCGCCATTTTCTGTCTTGATCGCCATCATTTTATTATGTGGGTCTCGCGACCTGTTTCTTCTCGTTCAGCGCCATATTCAAATTTAGTTCAACATTACCTCTCACATGATCATTAGGCCACGCCCTCTTTTAAGTCACGTGACCGTCAGCAGGGGCTGCTCGGACGTCATTTTATTTTTATTTTGTTTATCCCCCACCACCCATCGAAGGTAACCACTTCTTATATTATAACCTCCGTACGCCATTTTGGAGATAAATAGATCTGTTACTAAGTAGGACTTTTTAATCTCTCTTATCTTTTAATAATTTCGCCTTCGACCCTTATTCCCTGTTTTTAATGTTTTAGTGTAAACAATGTAAATAATTTGAACTGATTAAACCTAAAATATAAACACTGATATGTAGACCTTTATCTT
>NW_027113561.1:0-389 GCF_000696795.3 Halyomorpha halys | reverse complement strand
ATTCCCTAAGGATTGCATTTTGAACAGGCAATACCTAAAACATAAACACCGATATTGGTCTCGATTATAATCTTTATCAGTCAAAACTTTCGGTCGAAGAGAAAAAAATTTAAACCACTAATAAATTACTTATAGGAGTAGGATATTTGACGTCATTATTATCAGCTAAAAGAATTGCCAAATGTATATTATGTTTCAAACAGTGGTAACATATAAAAAATAAAATACAACAGATTATAACTCTTAAAAATATCAAATAAGGATAAATAAAAAAAATGAAAAATAGTAAAAAAAATCTTTTATGATATTAAACTAAGAAAAACCAGCCACTGATAAGAAAAATAACCACTGATATGTAGACCTTTATCTTCTATTCCCTTGGATGAATG
>NW_027113560.1:0-1296 GCF_000696795.3 Halyomorpha halys | reverse complement strand
GAGGTCCAATCCTTTCCAACACAATCCCGAGCTATGTGTTCGTACTCCCACTAACGGAGTAATTCCAACACTTTGGAACTTTAAGTCTTCAAAGAACTACTCGTACCTTATGCTGAGCCATAACCTTCGAGAACCGGAAGTGGAGACCGCTATTTGCGTACCTCCATAGGCTTTGCGGATGGATCTTACAGCCGTGAGGGGCATTGACTCTTCAACCAGGAGAGTTTTTAAGGCCTTCGCAACCTCCTCTTTGACGGTGAGAGCATCCAAATCTGGCAGTTCAAAAAAGGGACTCCTCCGTCCAAGTCCGCTCCTTCTCCAAGCACTCCCTCCATCGAGCTTTTCAGTGCAACAAGGGATTGCTCATTCTTACGGTCAAATTGGAGTAACAGGTCGCCTTTATTAATTTTCTGGACCTTTGTGACTGAAGAGGCCATCTCCACCCTCGCCGGATCTTCTCTCACCTTTCCCAGGACATCTGCGTAGGACTGGCTCTCCGGTATATTCACAATGACTGAGTTAGGTCTCGGTGGCTTAGGGCGAGGTTTTTTCCTCGATCTTTTGCGTACTTCTAGCCACTTTTCTTCTTTTGGTTTCCTGCCTTGTACTGCCACTCTCAGAGGGCGTTCTACGTTATGGTGTACAGCTAGTGTATTGGGATGTACGGGTATGGCCATCTGCTGTTTCGATAGGGAGTGCAGCTGTTTTAAACATTTCGAAGTATTATTCGCAAGCATAACTCCTAATCTTATCGTGTACGTTGTTCTTGGAGCGAATGAAGGAGAGAAGCTCTTTTATCTTGCTTCCAAGATACTGCATCACCTCTGTTGTGGTTAATCTTGTGGAATTAGATACTAGAACGGCCAAGTCTCCCACCATTGCAGCACTAAGGGTGTGTGATGACGACGCCGGGGAACCCGCTTTCGCATTCCCTACCGACGCCGCTACTGGGGTTCCGTGCCCCTGCACCATATGACAATTAATATTATCTTCTATCCCAGAGTTTTTATTTTCGCATTTTATACCGCCTATTCTAGGAACTGTTGCGCCCCAGATCCTTCAAAGGTTGTTGCAGATTTAAGTTGTATTATGTATGTTGTATTAAAATTATTATGGAAGTATCTCATTTAGAGAAGTCATTTTTATTGAAAATATTAATCACTAAGATCTGTTTGGTTAAGAAAAAAAACTTTTTTGAAACAAGGTGAATAAGTTTTAGTTGTAGAATTTTCACTTGTAGATAAACCTTTACTTTTGAGAGGTGGATATTATAACAAAGATTTCCACCATACTACA
>NW_027113559.1:23614-47019 GCF_000696795.3 Halyomorpha halys | reverse complement strand
ATTTGAATTCAAATCTCCCGCCATGTGTGACGTCATCAAAATGCTGGCTTCTGATTGGCTCCTCACGGAAGTGCACCAGCTCCCCCATATTCTCTCTACTCCTCTTATTTATTTTATTTTTTTTTTTTTATCATCAAACCAATTCTCTTCACTCCACGTTCTACTCACCTAGGATTGTGCACACTGCTAAAACCCTCCCCTCCTTAAAGAGTTAGTTCACACCAGGCCTGCGGCGCTAACAAAGCTCAGTCTCAGGGGAAACCCCGTTAATTCCTGTACCCCTCTCCCCAAGAAATAAGTGAAACTGTGCCCCCAGTGAGGGATCTACCCAGCTCCAATTTGCTTCAATTTAATGGATTAGAATTACAGCTCACGTCCATTTTGTGCGCTAGCCGTTGGCAATTCACTAATTGTATAAATGGGGACTAGGAAGGTTATACCTGCCTGATTCTGGACTATATTTCTTGTGTGAGTCTCGTACGATTGATATCCTGATGTTCCCTCACTAGAGGGACGTTTTTTTTTCTTAGTCATCATTTAAAGATTATTATTGGTATTTGAGATTTTTTAGTAATCACGTGTTTGCATTATGTTACTTTGCTATATAGAGGAAGGTTGGCAAAATTTGTTTAACGATAAGTAGACGAGGCTTAAATACCTTTTGCTTGAAGATACGGAACGGAATATTTTTGCATACTATACAAGAACCTAATCAAGAATAAGAATATGTGTATCAAAAAATAATCACAACTCATCTCTGAATGAAAACAAAAAAAAAGGTTTCCAAGTTTTACGTTTTTCAGGTAAATACATTGACTTCCTCCTTAGATTAAGCAAGATTAATAAGCACGACTGTTATTTAGATTGAGAAATCCTAATGTATTGAATTTTTAAACCTTAGTATCATGAAACAAAAAAAAGGACAATAAAAAGTGATGTAGATATATCACTCAAATTTATTAAAAAATAAATTTCTTTAATCCATATTAGATGAATAAAATTAGATACCCATTAATTTATTAATAAATAGTGAGGGGGATGTAAGGAATGTGCTCAGAAAATATTGTTAGCGACAGACGACTATATTCACCATTCTTCAGCACCACTATTAAAGACGTATAGTCGTCGTTAACGATTTTCAGCTGAAAAGAGCTCTTTAGGAAATTCACAGAAGTACTCTACTATTATCGTTACACGATCATTGTTGAACGATAATCGCAATATTGGTAAACAGCTTGAACAGAAAAACATCATTTTATACATTTCAAATATAATAAAAGGATTACTACCAGGATTCATTACTACCAGTAATGAAAATAAGAAAGTATAAAGATTATGCATTATGAATAAAATAAATTAGTCTCTAAACTTTTTTTTTGAACCCATGAGATTCTTATGGATATGTATTGATAGAGACACCTCGTTATATAATGTCAAATTATAAGTGTTAGAACTTTCCATATTATTTTTACATCATGACTGTAGACTACTAAGAATATATTTCTAATAGTGGTGATAAAACTGAAAAAGGTATTTACGAGGTGGCACCGGTTTGGGATTCGGTTGAAGAGTTTGAGTTGATGAATGAATTCGGAAATTGAGGTATTTTTGGAAGTTGATATTTAAGTTGAAGTACAGATGATTCATTTTGTTCACAGTAAGCTGAAAATTATGGAACTAGAGTTCTTGCCTAAAATGTTCTGTTAAACTTTCTTTTTAAACCAGCGTGCCGAGCCTGGATTAGAACCGTAGGGTTCACACTCCGCAACGGGATTACATAATTTGCAACCCCTAGGGTCTACCGCTATATCTTTATATGTTATACCAGAACTATATAACAACTCAAATACCGTTTTTCACTTGTCACTTTTGATTTTAATTTGAATGTCAATATTCGTTAAAAGATTTATGAAATAAGCGTGAATCGACATCGATATAGAAATAAAGAAAATGTTGAAATCAACCTATTATTTTTTTATCTTACCATATTTACTGGGTAATGGTTGAAGAAAATACGAAATGACAATTGTCAGTCATAAATTTAAAATATTTTACTATGAATTTGAAGTTTTTCAATTTAATTTCGAGCATTTTATTAATGAACTTTTTTTATTTAATAAAGCCGAATTTTATTTTTGTCTATGCACCATTTCACAGATGGAACTTAGTCCTCTTGAATTTCTTTTTTGTCTGACATTGAAGAGGAAAATAAAGAGAAAGTTTATTTTTCTTTATAGCAAAATTAATGAATTATAAAATATCCTATAATTTGTTTAAACAAGTTTTCCTTCCTCGCTTTGTTCATTAATTAAAAATATTTCATAATTCTGATTACTTAAGATTATTATAATTTTTTTCTGTTGATACTTAGAATTACAAATTCATTAATTTAAACTATTAATACTAAAATCCTACTTTAATATACATTAAAATTGAAAGATATTGATATAAAAAAAAATTAATTTTTCTTTGTACCAACCCTTTCTTTATTCTCTCCAAATTGTATTATCTGATTGTACTCTGTGAACTCATTAAATATTGTTTGTCTCAGTTATTATAATAATAGAAAACATATTTTGGTACGATTCTTATCGTTAAAATTAATTGGGATTGCTTTTCTATCCCTCTATTTCCGAAAACGGATTAACGCTATAAATTGAACCGAATATAATGAATTCTGGTGATAAACTCTATCCGTATAAATCATTGAATTTTATGAGAGTGGGCGGGCCCGGAGCCAAGGGAAGTTTTTCAAACCGAAGGGACTTAACTGTAGCCCTTCTAATATAACTGGGCCAAGGGTGTCCCAAATTCTTATGTTAACATTAATTTCGGCAGTTTATCGGCTACAATTTATTTTATTTTTTTTCTCATTATTTATTTTTCTAAACGGTACGGTTTTCTCAGTTTAGTCTAGTCTAGTGTTCTGAACGGGTGTCTATTTATGTGTTCTGACTTAGACCTCTTTCTGTTTAAGAGAAAAAAAATTATATTTCTTACATTTCAGGGTAAATTTCTGACCAATTATACATTATATAATTAAATGATTTTTCAATATTTAGTGTAAACTTTTTTTTAAAAAAACTGTATTAAAAATAAAAATTAATAAATTAATAAAAAATAAATATTACGAACTAAACTGATCTGTTTAGTAAAGAACATCCCATGTCTCATAAACTGTCCAAATAAGTTACACAAGTTGTAATCAATTCCTCATATATTTTAAACGGGCGATATGACAAAATAAAAGATTCCTTCATATCTAAAAATGGTAATCTTAATAAAAATTAAATCTCTAATTCTAATTTGATTGTACGAAATATTCGATAGACACTAATATTCTATTTTGTTTTAATAAAAAAAAAATCCTACTTAATTTTCACTCAATGAAATCAACTGAGTACCAAATATTTGTTTAATTATGAGAGATAGTTGACCGTGGATGATAAATGAGGAGAAGATGGTTGGGGGTGCGGTCAATGAAACACAAATAAGTATGACTAACTTATTTTTTATATTAAAATAAGTTAGTCATACTTATTTGTGTTTCATTGACCGCACCCCCAACCATCTTCTCCTCAAATATTTGTTTAAATATATGACAGAGTCGTTGATAATGTCCATTATTTGTTCTTATTAATAAAACTGATAACAATGATACATAACGAAAATTCACCCCGAACGAATCTCAAGCATCTTCTGACAATAATTTAACTAAAATTAAAAAAAATCGATAAGAGAAAGAATATTAAAATATAAACCTGTCACTTTTAGAGAACGCAATATACTTGTATGTCTTAAACACCTAGGAGCTATTATTATTTTGTTTTTGGATAATTCTTCTAAAACAGTGCTTTTTTAAATTTAAATTATGGAAATAAATGTAATGAAAGCATCCTGTATTTTTATTAAAACTTTATTGTATTAATTAAGTTATTAATGATTTGTTGAAGAAAATGTAATTGGATGATAATAAATATCAACATTTGCTTCATTTTCTGTGGCTAAGGGTATACATTGTTTTTTACTTCTTTGTTCTCATTTCAAGGGAAGAAACCCTTAATACTTCTTATCTCTTTCATTACATGCTTATGGAGAACTACTCCGTAACAGATATAAATTCCAAATTTGGATAAAGAGTAAAAAAGAATAAAAACCTTTAAAATTCCAAATTTGTTATTCTTTATTGAGCTTCAATGCTCCAATCGACAAGTAAAGAGTGTATTTACAAATTTAGATCGTTCGTAATGATACTTTTTTCTATAATGTTCAAATATTCTACTCATAATTTATTATGTTTAAGCATTTTTCGTTTTTATATTTTATTTCCTTTTAGAAAAAATTTCCCCATTTAAATAAATATAACTAGGTGAAAGTATAATTTTATTTATCTATAAACTTCACAGTTTAATTTTACTTTATTGCTTATAAGTCACGTATATGGAATTTATTTACCTAGTTGTTAGTAATGTTATTATAAACTAGTACCATATTATTTATTATTAGTAATGTTAATAAATATTTTTTAATTATATTAGTACTAGTTGATTTATTTATAGTGTAATGTCGCTGTTGATCCTGTAGATTTTCCCGAGATTGTTCGGGTTAATTACAAGTATATTAGGAGAGGGATTGCTCTTAAAGGCAATGGTGTGTTAAATAATAGTTCTGTCTCTTGAAATGAGCTGAAGGTTATGAATAATGACATCATACACCTCATTAGGCAACCACAGTAGTCTGTTTAAACCACTGCTGCTTAACCGGGTATACAGATTAACCGACGGTGAAAAACTTAGTTCTTGACTTAGTTTAGTATTTTAAATTAAAAGGCCACTAACACTTAAATTCTTCAAACTAAAGGTTAATAACGTTCAAAAGTGGTACATGTTTTTGCTACAGTAATGGATTGCTCCTTCTTAAGATCCCTTTTTATTTTATTTTTTTTTCAAACCTCTTTATTTTTATATATGGACTAAGGTACCCAGGGAGCAACGGTCCTGTATAACTTTTGAAATATTTATTTAAAACGAGAAGAGGAGGCTTCAAATACTTTAATAAAGGAATATTAAAAACGCCTGTAATTGGAAAACGGTGTGAACTTTAAGAGACCTAAGGTAATAGACTGACAAAAATTAATAGGATAACAAACATAAAATATCTTACTATAATAATGGAAAATTTCAAAAAAAGAAAGAACAAAAACAATAATCCATCTCAAGCAATTTAATATTCTTAATTGGACTTTGGATTTTTTTTAATTTATCTTTATCCTGAAGGATATTATTTATACAATTTTACGATTTTAATTATTTATACAAACATATACCATTAATTTTCGAACACTTTTCCTTAATTAATTTCTCAGTAAAATAAAACAAATCGATGATTAGTAGTGACGCAGATTCCCAGAATGGTTTTCTTAATGATTTTGGTTAGGGTACACCGTTTTTCTGTTGTATTGAAACTTCTGTAGGAGTAACGTGAAGTAGTGAGCATATAAATGTGACAATTAAAATATAAGTTGTAGTGAGGAGATCATTCTCTAATAAATGGCGTTTTGATGTCCTAAATCTTTTAGTTCCTGAATAATCAAGAGTCGTTTTCTTTTTTTTTTCATTGATTTGAAATCAGTATTATGTTGAAGCAAAAATGTATAGGAATTCATATAGTGGACATTTTAAGGTAAAATTCGTTCGAAAAATATTTTTTTTTAAATAAATAGAATTTTTTTTTTCTTTTTGATAAATCCACGTTTTAGCGTTTTTGGAGGGCACTGAAAAATTTCAATTAGAAATAATAATATTTGGTGTTTAACTTCACAATTAAATTATAATTAAAGAAAACACTAGTTCCTCAAATTATAAATTACTTATTGAAAGGATGACTTTGAACAATCAAAAATACCTTGTGTGAAATATCTAGCACGACCGCAATTTTGCAAAGCGGGAAAAAGATGACAGGATAGCGGGAAGACGTAGGGAAAAGCTCCTTCCTAAAGTGTAAGATTAAAGTGTGTTTCTGGCCTCTGTTTTGTGTATTGTGTATTGTACTCAACTAAACAATAAATAATATAAAAGCAAAAGTTTTCTTTGAGAATTACTGACAACGAAAAATTCTTACAAAAGTTGCACAAATATATGTATAGTTAGTTATATTGAATAAACTCTTGGAGTGAGAAAAAATACAGTCATTGTTTGAGAACTAGCACCATCAAAATCTTTTACATAACGTGTATAAACCGATTCGCTTAACAGACGACACCTCGGCTTGGACGGATAACGTGGATACAAATAGTTGTACGCGTATTCATAGAGAATGGTGGCGCATTGACCAGATATTTAAAAATATCTATGTTTGACATATTAATTTACATTCTTTCCAAAGAATTTATGAAAACCATAACTCACCGTCTCTCGCTAAGCCTGAGGGTAACTAGAGGACTGACCTGTCCTGCCCAAAGCCGGAGATGATTTTTCAACAATAAGGATAAAACCGTGGACTAGGAAGTTGGGCTGAAAGGGAGAGATAGGGGGAGAGACCCCTGGATATCGACAAAGTGTAAATACACCGGTATCTGGGAAATGTACTGGAATCCCCAGGGCCTAAGTGACTCCACCGCAGGGAGGGTAGCCCAGGTAATTTGTCATATGAGATAAACCCGCCTCCCTCAGCCTCAGGATCACAGTTTTTAAACTCCTTCTTATCCCGCGGAGTAGTCCCTCTTTGATTAATATCCAGAATTTAGGAGTGAGCTTTTACTACCCTACAAGGACTTGTAACTGGCGGGATAATTGTTGTATTGTCTCTCAGAACTTTGAGTACGAGATTTTTCATGTTGCTGATGGTGTTTAAACGGAATAATTATTATGATCTGGTATTTGTTTTTTTTAATATTATTTTTTAAAACTAATTTAAAATATTTTCTTTCCAATAAATATGTTATATAAATTAAATATATGAATCATAACAGTAATTATTCACGATATATCATACAGTGAATTTAGCAATAATCTAATACAAGTTTCAAATTATTTCTATCTTTCTTTTTTTTTCCAGTAAATATTTAATTGGAGTTCTATCAATGGGTAGATTCTACACAGGTTAGTATCATGCCATTTTATAATTTATAACAAATTTACTAGTTGTATATATCTTTACACAGTTGTAAATAACAATGAATTAATTATTAAAAAAAATGTTTAAGGTACAACTACTAAACATATTTCCTTATTTTCATTTACTCATGCGACTTTTGCTGTACCTGCTAATTTGCTGTAATTACTAAGCTCGAGTAGTTTAATGTTTAATAATTAGTTGAGAAAAGTCTTCATAATTTTTTTTTATTACAGTAATCTATGAAAACAATAAATCTCGAAACGTCCCCACTGTACAGTTGTTTTATTATTACTTAATAAATTAAGCCCATACTTTCATTAATAGTTAAGTAGATACTGTAAATTTTTAGAGTAAGGGTTTGTTTACTTTTTATCAATTATTCTATTTTATAATAAAAAATAACTATTTTACGTACGATCCATAAAAGTATGTTTAAATGTTAAAATAATTAAAAATATTTGCTGACAAACTTTAAAAGGATAATCTCTTTTTATACTTTATCAGGAGTTAATTATTTAGTAAGGTAAACTTTTTTTCTATCATATTTCAGTTAGGGAAATTCATGGCCTTCCAACTACATTAAAATGGCTTTAGAAATTATAAAATAAATATTTTGCTTTCAAATATGTTGGCATTTAGAATATGAAGGTTCGTGGCCTAGACACAGGATCAGAAAAAATGGATATTTTTGTGTATTGTACAGCTATATTTATTCTTGTAAATAACACAAGTATTTTAAATTATAAACACGATCGTCATTATATGAATCACAAATGTTTGCCTTGTTTTATTTATGATATATTTGTATGCATTAGAGATGTTTTGCCGGTTCACAACGCGAGGGGTCTGCACTATTCAAAAGGGACATAGATATTTTCCGAGATTCTCAAGAAATCTCATAAGGGACCTGCGTTCATAAGCGACATTCTCGTTCGAATTTTCGCAGGATTGGAAGAAGGTTTTACCGGAACATGTGGATTGGTATAATTCCTCTGGTACAATTCCATGGACGTTGACGTTTTCTGAGAATATGATTGCAAACTTCATCGGTAAATTCTTGCTATCAGAACTTTCCCACATAGAGAATTGTTTCAAGTGACTAACTGAATGAAGTTGTAATTCGGCATTTGAAGTAGCTAGCGCGAAATCAATTTCGTGTGACCACCACAGAAATAAAAGTAACCTCCAGGCCAGATTCGACCCAGCACCGCTGCACTCACTCTTAACCCTCTCAGCTATAAACGGATCTCTCCACGACTGCCTGACCTGGACTACTGCTTCCCAGTTTCTCTCATACAGCACTTTCGCATCTTAGTTAATTCTATTTATCCATCTGGTTTTTGGCCTATCGCATGATATCTTGCCAACTATAGTGACATTCAGATATATATATGTAAATCATTTCTTTGTTATTTTAAGTGATTAGATTGTTATTTATAATTCTGAATTTGGAAAGGTAATTTCTACTCTGTACAAATAGTAATCTTTTAGATTCATTAAAATGTGAAAAAGGGATTTTTATTTAATTCTATTGTTTTAGCAAACGTGTGACTTTCGACTAAGTGGTGGCTTACCACTATTATCTCGAAGCACCCGAGTTGGAATCTGGCTGTGGTAGATAATTATTTTATGATTCACTGTAGCTGTGGGTCACCTCTGCGGGTTCGGAAGCCCTACGGGGTCCACCCAGCCTCATGAAGTGGGTTCCCTTCAATGGCAGATAAAAATCTGGCTATCGAGTGTACCTCTGGCCAAATCATATCTGAACATTCTATAGAAGAAATGTTTTGTTTACAGCTTGGCCTCTTTCATTTTTTGGTTTTCTTTTGTTGATTGTTAGTCACAGACACACTCGAACCGCTTCCTATTAATTATCTGCTTTCAATTCTGCTTCCGCCTTCATTATCTTCATGAGTGTTTCTCCTTTCTTCTATGCATTTTAGTTTTCTTTTTTTTAATATTAATGCGTCTGTAGTAAGCCAAATAATCATGGAATCACATGTTTCACTTCAAGCTTGTCACGTGTTAAATTGTGTCCTGTGGTAAATAATCCAGTTTAAATATATTAAACGTACCTACCTTATGTATCGCGACTAATCCTTTATTCTTTTCTAATTGCTAATTATCCTCCAATGGCTCATTTAATTTTGCTTTTAAGCTTTTGTCTGTAAAGATACTAATTATTAATTACCGAAAATTAATGAAGGAAAATTTTAAATTATTAGGATGATAATGAATAATGGAATATGATAAAATTCGAAAGAATCGTTTGTGATTAGCTCATTTACAACTTTATTCTTCAATTAAATTATTAAAGATTACGATAAGGATAATGGTACTAATTCTTTTTTTTCTCCTGAGTTTACGGAATGATTATGAATTGAGTTCGATTGTTCGTTTTAAACATACATATATTTTTTATATTCAAATAAATTATGCGTTTATCTTAGTTATTTTATGTCGCCATTCAATTTAGCTCGCTGTGGGGCCTTTAATAATAAGTGATCAAAGGAGGAAATTAACTTTACTCACAGAGCGCTTTGCGAAGAAGAAGAAAGGAGAAGGGACAAAGAAGACCCCCCTAATTCCGGGACGGGAAGGATTTGAGGAGGGTCTAATTGCAGTTTAGTAGTTAGCCGAGGATTGACTTCTAAAAGAGGCCGAATTAAAGCCGATGATTTGAATAACGGCCGGCTTCATTTAATGAGTTTAATTCATTTGGAGCCACGGTGCACCTCGACCACCAGTGATTGTATAGTCACTTCGTGCATCAGCGAGTGGAGCTCTCATGCAGTGGGCATCTCATGCATTGTATCTTGACTCCCTGGTGGTTCTGTTATTTATCTAAAGTAAATAAATAAGTAAATATATATGAAATTAAAAAAAATTATAAATTTAATTTGTTAGTCATGTACTATTTTATTCTTCTTTTAATTAAAGTTTATATCTTATCAGGATATTGTAGGAAGCCTTTTGTTCGTTGAAAAATCGAAACTTTTATTTTTCAAGAATTATTGGAAAATTGTCAAACAAAATAATATACTGTCAAAATATATATTTTGATGTACATCAGGACCAAATGGCAATAATAAAAGTAATTGAAATAATTAAAATTGTATTAAATACTTTACCCAAAACAGTATAACTTTATGTTGGTTTTAAACCAATGTAGGCGTCCAATATTTTCAATGTTTTTTTTTTATTATCAACGGACTCATTGCGTACAGTTTCCAGAATATTCATTCCATCTTCAGACTAAATTAAGATTAGAATAAAAAAAATATTACACAATCAAACCATTATTCCAATATTACATATATCTTTTCCATATATTTGTATTAATTTTTTATCTGTTTTTGAGGAATATAATTTAAACCACAAATAAAATAGATAATGATGTTTTGAATACATACATAGTACCTGACAGTAAAAGTTCCCAGCCATAAATTATGAAAAAATTTTTTATCAAATAAAGATAAGAAATGACATAGATATGTACAGCAGTAAAATCAAAGAATGATATAAGGATCCAATGAATTTGTCCTATGTTAAATTATATTATCTCGAAATTTTATCTATTATTATTATTATTATTATTATCAGCTATAGAACTTAATATTTACTATAACTGATGTCATTTAATGAGTAGTTTTAAAAGAACAAAAGCTTCAGCTGGGATCATAAATTCCATAGAAAATTATGTTCCTTCAATTATGCATTCCAAAATATACGTAAGTATAACCTTGCATAAATGTTTGAAATGTATTTGTACAATCACCACAGTCTGAGATCAATCAAAATCTGCAGTGATTCATTTTATGAAAATTAACTGGTTCTGGATTTTTACTGGAGTGGACTGTATTTGACGGATTTAATATTAATGAATCATGGCTAACTTGTGATATGCCTCTATTTTTGTAGAATTTATGAATATTTATATATGTTTTACCAAAGGTGGTTACAATTAATATTAGTTAGGTTTTCTAAACACTACCGATCTCTTTGTTACTCATATAGATTTTTTAGAATTTATTAATTGATAAATATTACAATCTGCCACAACGTTGTTGGGCAATAAGTAATAGTAATAACTGATCACATTCATACTAAATTGAAATAAAATAAGAATAAAAATAAATTTTAAAAAAAATTACATATAAATAAAAAAAATCTCTTTCTAGATATATATAAACAGAAGGATAAATAAAATAAACATAATCAAACTGAAGAAAAAACAGATAAATCAAATAATAACTAGTCACATTTACACTATTATTTACATATATTATCAGATATATTAAAATATAAATAAAAGAAAATAAAAGTAAATAATTAAATCCTTATATGTGTATAAACAGACAAATAAATTAAATGAACATAATCAAACTAAAGAAAAAAATAAGTAACATAATCACTAGTCACATTTACACTATTATTTACATATATTATCAGTTATATTAAAATATAAATAAAAAAAATAATAAAAGTAAATAAATAAAATATTTATATGTATATAAAGAGGAAAATAAATAAATAAAATGGACATTATCAAGCAAAGTAAAATAAAATATATACAATATTTACACTATCGGCCTGAGGATCCCCAAACCCTCATCCCCCAGGTATGAGGAGTAGAGATCCCAGCGCGTCCCTCTCATCCTGTCAGGATTCTGCCTGAACGTCATTCATATTAATAATTGATAATAAAGGTGAATGAATATAGAAACAGTGAAATGTGAGTGGAGTCAGTAATAATCTTTCAAATGGCTTATTCACAGAATGGTGTACATTTCAATCATTTAGCCGAGCTTTAGTCATTAAAATTTAATTTCTTAATCACTTTCCTGGTGAAATGCGTTCGGGGATGATGCCATAAAATCTCATTATCTCTATACCAATCCAATATTAATTAAATAACACAATTTTTTCAAGTGGTTTATATTAATTACATAATGAATCATGTTACTTTTACTGTAACTAAGGTTCATATATATGTTAATATTATACGTCATATCTGTCAATTAATTGTGTATTATACTATATTTGGTTTATGTATATCCGTATAAAATTAAAACGCAATGAAGAATACATAATTATTTATTTTTTTAGTTACGTTTGTATTAATATAATTCATATAAATAAGTTCAGAAACGTTAATAAAAATATATATTCCTGTATTTTTTGTATGTATTTCTGTTTAAATTGAATCTTTAGCGATTCCTGTTTCATGATGTGTTCCAGGACGCTCTTTGAAAGTTTAATTGGCATTTCCTGTTTCAAGGTTTTTTTTTTTTTTATTTCAAACTGCAATGTCACCCTAATTTGTTTTGGTTTAAAAAATGTATTTAAAAAAGTTTGTAACTTGATTACTTATACATGATTTAGTAATCATTTTCAAGGGCCAAGTGATAGACATTCAATATGCTATATTCGTGTTATGCATGTACTAAACAAATTTTCTTCGAGAATAGGAATCTTTCTAGTTTTTACGAAGGAAATGGTTTTATCTTTATGATGAAATGTAGCTATAATACGTCCGTAGCAAGTTTTATATTTAAAGTGCTCTCGTTCAAAATGCATTTTTTTTTTTCAATTTTTTAACAGAATTCAATTTATATCAGGATTATGAATTGTTTTGGCAAGAAATCGAAATTTGCAACGTTTTGGGTGTTATTACTTCTAGCCACTGATTTATGGAGCTTTAAAGTTTGTTTAATGCAAAATAAATTTTATTCACTGAATCCGAATATTTTTTTTTGAAAAAATTATATCTAAAATAGATAAAATGTACTTGGAGCTCTAAGGATATTTTAAAAATCCGTATATTTAAGTCTTGAGAAGAAAAGTAATGTAAGTCATTCTTTTCTCACTAAAATCAGTTACATAAAAACAAAAAAAAAATTAATTTTTTTTTTAAATTATTTATTTAATGCAATTTACAACTGTACAAAATAGTACAATAGGTAAATATGTTGTATGCTTCATATAAACTTGAAAATCTTGGTAAGGAACCACTCATTGGTGGTACTTCAAACATTAATTTAAATTAGAAGGTCCCGTAGCCATCTTCTTTTCAGACGCCTCGAAGGATTATCAGGGATTGTTAAGGATGAAAGATTAAGAATTAATGGGTTAGGATGGTTAAGGAGTTTGGAATGAAAAGACGCATATCTGTTTTGGGTTAAATCTGCAACGAATGGGATGTTAAGGTCTTTGTGATAAAAAAAAAAAAATTAAAATTAAATATTTAATCGCTAAGTATATTAACTTCAAATGTTTTTTAATAGTTGAATAAGCTTGTGACCAACTAGTTTTAACAGATAATGCAGTTGTTCCTTTTGTATTCAATGACTCATTTAGATAAATATTTTTACTAATTTAAGATACTCATTTGATTGTATCCGTTTAGGTCAATGCATCTTAAAGATAAACACTAAATAAATTTTAATTTTAGGTAAACGATAAAACAATCTTCATGAATAACAATCATTAGGATCTTAAAAATTTATATTTTAAAACCAGAGGATAATTATCCATCGTTAATCTACAAATTGTGTTTTATGATATTGTTATTAAATTAATTAGGTTAATAAAGTTCTCTTTTCGAAGACTAGGCTATTTTATGATGAAAATCATTTAAGTTATTAATGCGTTTGTTTATTACTGATTTCATAGGGAGACAGTAACAGGCTAAACTAACAATTTTTTTACATATCTTTATTAAACAATTTTCAATTTAGATAAAATCTCACTGGTAAAAACTGGATGTTTTTAATATATCATGCTAGCTATATTAAAATACTATAGTTAATTTTTAATTATTATAGTTTACTAAGATATAACGTTACCATAATTTCAACGTTTTTAATTATTGAACATGACCTATTATTATAAATTCTTCTTTATCACGTAGACTATGGAATTTTGAGAAACGAATTTCTACTGTACTATTGCTAAATGTGTGTATTGTTCCACAAATAATATGATTGTTGAGATTGCTACCTCCTTGAGATTTCTCATGAAATTTAAATAATATCTTGTTTTTTAATGAAGATTTTCAATATTACATCAGTTTTAATGAGTGAAAATGTCTTACATTGTTTAAAATAAATTTTTAATAGAGAACCTGGATAATTCCACCCGTACACTCATTACAATGTAATGTTTAAGTTAGTTTCAATGTAGTTGTAAAATTTAATGTATTTTGGACAAGATTAATTTATGAGGAGACGCTTGTTCCATTGATTTGTTATTTTTTTAGATGCAAATAAACTATTTATAGATACTTGAAATTTGAACCAGCACCTATTAAGAACTTTTATTTTACTTACCGAAACCCAAAAGTCTAGTAATTAATAGGTAATGACAATGTGTCCTAATACCATAAAATGAATTTTAGTTCTTGAAAAGAAACATGTCCAAGAAATGTAATATTTGTC
Source organism: Halyomorpha halys (assembly GCF_000696795.3). Classification (NCBI taxonomy): domain Eukaryota; kingdom Metazoa; phylum Arthropoda; class Insecta; order Hemiptera; family Pentatomidae; genus Halyomorpha; species Halyomorpha halys. Next base: position 32,464 of record NW_027113559.1, on the reverse strand, counting down.
TTTTTGGAAAAGAATATAATTTTTAACTTGCCGGTTCAAGAAAATATACATTTTTCGTTTAGGAAAATCATACAAATTTGAATTCAACAATAATGCAGAGTTACGGAAGCAGATGAATCGTTTATATGGTAAAATGTTCTTACACCATGTCTTAAAGTAATAATTAGTTCTTGGAAAAAAACAAAAAACATATCTATTCAATTTACTGTTTTCTCTTTTTAAAATAATGTTATTGTAAAGTTATAAGTATAAAAAAAAAAATAATTTTACCATCAAAGAGGTCAACTTTGCACCAGCTTTCAAACTTCTGTTTTGATATTTTGCATTTTTAACTTACTTAACGGAACCAAAATACTCTGAAATTTATATCTCATTATTATTAGTTTCTTTGGTGTAAAAATGAAAAGCCTATAGTTTGCACTGTGTTGATAATATGTGTTCTTTTTTTTAATAATTTAATAGTGAAGACTATTTTGTAAATATTTTGTATCACATTCTAAAATTAATTATAATCACCTAGGCACCAACATCCGGTGCAATATAAGGCTGTAATCTTCCCAGAAAAGAACCACTATGACATATAAAATTAAAATAACAGTAATAAAATATTTTATTGTTTTAAAATTCAATGAAAAGACCGATGTGTCTATTTTCCAATTTAATTAACATTATCATTTTATTAAAAAATTGAATGGAAGAATAAAAAAGTACACATCGAAACAGAAATTTTTAATCGATATAAAGGGTGACGGTAGCAGCGTGGTAACAGCTGTCTACCAACCCATAGATTTTGAGTTCGAGCCCGGCCCTACCCGGGATTTTCTCAAGCATAAAATTACGCAATACTCAATCACAATCTCTCCCCGGCATTTGTGAGGCCCGTCAGCAATGGGTGGCACTCACAAAAATAGGCGTGCGAGTGACGGACCCACCCTATGAAAACCACGTCAGGAAACGCGTGATGTATTTCCTACGTACATCGCCGGGAGGCCTTGGACCTCCACGATCTGTCGCGCCAATAAAAAAAAAATAATAACTCAAGACCAAAAGAATTCTAAATAATGAACCTATTTTTGTTTTATCGATATGAAATGACTATTGTATTGAAAGAATATTAAGAATTAAAAACAATCAGGCGTTTAATTAACAAATTGGATGTCCCACAATTGATTAAAGGTTTCTCGGAAAGGACTAAGGATCTGATTAATAGTAAAACTGACTCTTATTTCTTAGTTACAGATAAAATTTTCTCACTTTTAAGATTGCGCTTACTTTTATACTTCAAAAAGAAGCAATCTTACAAGCAAAGATTGAGAAATATTTTTCAAAGGATAGCATAGGAAATAGAAAAAATATTAGAATAATTATTATTATTTTTCTACCGAATTTTATCCACCAATCGGAAGATATGCTTATCCTCTTTCTTTTCCATCCCTTTCGCACCTTTAAATACCACTGGTGGACCACACTCAGCTTTACAAAACTTCTGACACACCTTCAGAAAAATGTTATCCCGTTTTAGGAGCAAGGTAACTCTATGAAGAGATTACAACAAACCGAAAATGATTATGCCATTTATTTCTTTTCCTCGTTATATTTCCAAACTGTTTATATTACTTCCTATTTAGAAAAATTTAGCTCAGATATAAACAAAATAAAAAAATTTTTTTTTTTTTTGTCCTTATATCACTTAATCCTCCACTAAATAAATAATACTTTCAGTTAATTCTATTATTCGCTACCCCGAAGTCTAAATTAGAAATATACTGCAATAACTCTTGAGTAGTCGGTGGCAATAAAATACTTCTGAAAGTATTTTTGTCGATGTTTTAATTCTTTAAATATTCTAAATTCTGGAAAATTTAAATCATTTAATATGAACTTATATAATTTTTAGAAAAATTGTTTTTGTTGTTGTGCTCTAAGTCCCTGTAAATGAGGCCTAGGATATTTTGTTATTATTATTTATTTATGTATATTTTTTAAATAAGAAGTACTCGCTAATTATTCTATTTTATTGAACTCCCAATTCATAAAATATAATCAAGAATTACTTAAATTCTTCTTTCAGGTATCAGTGAATGTTATCGTGTATAGCTTTTAATAATTTAATTTGGACATTGACACCCCTGTGGTTTTGGTCAAGTGTGAAAAATCCATCTGTTCAGTTAGAAATAAAAATTCCGTTGGCTTGCATATATGATACTTCAATTATTATTGCACCCTTTTGTAGAGATTTATATACTTTACTTTTAAGATTGGCACACCCGTGCTTAAATATTGGTAGCTAGCTACCTTTGAGGAAACACCGTCAATGCTTTTAAACAGAACTTAACCTTTGCCGAATATTCGCCTTAATAAAAAGACATTCAAGAAATTCTTGTAAATTGAGAAAACATACTTAACTACTTTAGGTTTTCTGCTGGAGCTCCTGATTTACGTTAACTATAGTTTAAGTATAAAAATATTATGGCTCCCACATTGTTTTGTAATTCTAATATATTTTTTTTAGTTGTTTAGGAATATCCTTGGTGAATTGTTTTGTGACGTGTTGAATGAAACTATATTTTCTTTTTTATTGGATTCAGTTTGTAACATGCATATTGGGTGTTGTAAATAGGCATTAGGTCTTCATATTATTATGTTGTTTTTTTTCAGTTGCTTAAACCAATTTTACTGAAAGATCTCAATGATTATCATATTTCAACACAAGGAAAATACCTTATTATTTTATGTTATTTGGATATAAATTAAAACATAATATACTTTTCCTCATAACGACACACTGAATATTTTTTACCAAATCCGAACATAATTAATGCATTACTACAAACAATTCCCAAGTGCCGGCCACTCCAGGGAACAATGCATATATAATACCCGTTGTTTCCTCTTAAGCATTTAGATATTTTAACTGCTAATAGCAATGAAGTTATGTCTGAATATGCTGCAGAGGTTTTATGGTCATTATATTGGGATTAAGGTCTTTAAATAGATCTTATTGTTAACTAATATATCTTCATGTAAAAATAAAACAAATCACGTAGAAAAAAAAATACGCAATCTCAAATAGAAGTCTATTACTTTAAAAATAAGGCGTCGAATTCCAAAACCAATCAAGTGCGTTTTTAATTTTCTTATAAATGTTTTCTTCAAAGGTTATGGTTATAAATTATCGTGATGTAAAAGGATTTTTTTTTCTAAAATATTTTGAATCATTTGAATCATTCGAAAAAAACTCAAATAATTTTTAAAAAATACGAAATGAACTTGACTACCCTTGGAATGTATATATTATTTTTTAAAGAAAAAAAATTTTTTTTTGGATATTGCTAAGGCCTTTTGTTTGGACGACTATAATTATTTCGTTTTGTCAATTTAGACATATCTACGTTCGGTATGTTACTTAATAAGTATTTATAAGGTTCTCTTCAGAAAATTCGAATAAAATTTCATCAATATCAAAATTTTAAATAATAGAACCTATAAATATAAAAGAACCTGAACTCCGTAAGAGACACAAAACAATTAGATAATAGAACGTTGAATCTCTAAACTACCAGCAAATAACTCATCAGCAGGAAAGAGATTAAAAAAATTACATTTACAAAGACAACTAGCACATATCAAATCAACAACCTAAAAGTGACATCAACTATATATGGAGCTCATCAATCCACTTCTCTATCTTAATTATGTCTGAATTGATGAAAAGTCAATCAGTGAATTGTTTCAATAATTCAAAGAAGAGTTTCCCAATCTTTGTTTTGGGCAGCAAAACCCTTCTGGTACTAGAAGGAAAATGTCGGAACCAGGGTTGGAAACCACTGGTTTAGAAACATGAGGCCTTTTGAATGGAATCGTCCAATTGTATTGTAATAAAATAAAATAAAATGTACTAGGCTGATGAACTGCTCTAATTTTATGAAAATAGAAATGACCTTTTGATTAATGGACCATAAAAATAATTTGAGTAATAACTTTCTTTGCTAGTAGTGGCTACTGTATATTGTAAGTTCTTGAAACCACTTTCAGCCAAGCCACGTGAATACTTTAGGAAATACATTTATAAATTAACAATTTGAGTACCCTTGAAAACAAATAATTTCTAATCATGGTTCAATACTAGATTAAAAACTGAAATAAACATTTTTATTTTTAATGAAAAATATTCTTCAATGCTGATCCACGTTGTGCACAGTTTTCAGAATAGAAAAGCAAATAACTTGATAAGATAGAAGTGTTAGCACAAAACTAAGACGTAAGGTGGGGCCAAAGCAGTTGATAAATAGTGCGGGTGCTGGCTTGTGAAGGGGCCACAAAACGCTCACTCTCGGCCGGTGACAGCCTGTTCCCGTCACAATGGCCCACATCTGCTGCCTCTCTAGGCCTTGATTCAATTTTTTGCTCATTTTTATCCGAACTGAGCATCCTCGGGGCTTCATAGTGCGTGTCATATCTTTTGCCGTCACTGAAGTTTTTCTTTGGAAAAAAAAATTATCAGGTTTTAGCTACACTTAATTTTTTTTTTTCAAAATATCATGTATCTGTTATTTGCAGTGATGTATTTTCTATTCTCGTGGACCAATGTAACCTTCGAAATTGATCAATGGATCAATTTTATGAATGTATAAAATTTTCAAAAATATTTTATTGTAAATCATGTTTGTTACAGTAGTTGAGATGATTATTTGCTGATGATAGCATTGTTCCAGTTTGCAATAAATTATTAGAAAATAAAGAACGGACATGGGATCTAAGAATAGCAAATATTAATTAATAACTGTCTTACTGCAAAAATGAATATTGTAAAAGAATTAATCTGTTTTTGATTGGTCGAAATGGATATTCAGGGCAACTTTGATACCAGAATAGTCGGCTCGACCATTCATTATTTTTTTATTACAATTTTTTTTTTTAATTTGATTGGTATTTGTTTCAACTAACAAAAACAAAACTTGTTTTTTCCCCACCATACACTTATATCTAAACTACATTTATCATTAAATTTTAGAATTATAACATTACCTATAAGAGTGTAACTTAGGTCATTATTTTGCTATTAAAAATGATAATATTACAATATGAAAACAGTAAATTTAAGAGAAAAAATATTTATAAATGTAATGACTTACTGCACGGACACATAATGGAAAAAAAAGTAATCACTTTTCGATAAATCAATAAATATTTGTTATTTATGAACATATTTATTTGAAAACTCCCACACCTTTTGACTATTATATATTAAAATATTTTTTTCTTTTCTAAGGTGTAAATTAAAAGTCTCATATTTTTTTGTTATTTCAAAATAATTTATATAATATTTCAGAACATCACAAATGGTCATTTATACTAAGGTTACTAATCGGTTTTTAGCTTTGAATACTTTATTGCCACGCATTATAACTTTAGCAATGAGTTAAGGGGAAAATTCAGAATCCTAGCTTGATGTCGACAATGTGAAGCGTCTTCATAAATCCGAGCTCCAAGATTTACATGCTATTAATATTCCAGATACTGTTGTCATGGAGGTTGAAATAGGCAAATGATGTGAATATGCAGAAGCCTCAACAGATCATCAGATTGGCTCTGCATACCAGATCGATGCTTACCAATCTTAGACTTAGACCTTAATTCTCACTCAGTATTTAATATAATCTGGATTAAAATGAAGTTTTATTTTTCAGTTTTTAATTATGGTAAATAGAGATAATTTGGTAGGCCATGATAGGCCATTTAATTTATTTGTTCTTAATGCTTCATGCATGTTTGAGTGCTTGTAGTCACTTTTGAAACATTTGACAAAGGTTGAGCTATTATTTCCCTTAAAAAGTGGCTATAAATACTAAAGCATGCTCCAGAGTGTCCAATCACCTTTATTAGATCAGAAAAATCTTCATTATTAATTGCAATATTAATAAAAATATGAATATATATTTCTTGTTCCATTTCTAAATTTTATCTCATATTATTATTGTTAATTTTGCTTATTTTCGGCAGTCGCCAGATATAGCACTTACACTTGGGTCAAGGATGAAAGTAGAAAAAAATTCATTTTTTGATTTTTATATATTTTTTTTACTGTTTATAAGTATTTTAACTTACAGTCCCGAGCAACACAGCTTTATTCATTTAGTTCCAGAATGTTTTAGGAATGAACCAGGTCTTTAATGCTCTACAGTGTCATTCTCCTTCAAGTTTATTCAGTTGTTTCAGTTCTTCACATAGTTCCTGATATTTCCAGATTTCTTTCAGCAATTACCGTATGAAGGCTATCATCCAATAGCACACCTCTTTCAACAATATTTTCATATATTGTAAATCGTAAATATATGAAATACATTATATACATGTATATATAGTATTATTTATATATCTATTAATTTTTTTGTTCAATCATAATTTAATTCAATCTATATTTAATTTTGATCATATCGAATAATCACTTATTATTTTATATCTAATATTCATTAAGGATATGTAAGTATTTCTTATCTTGAATTCTGATATTTATTGCTTGACATAGCACTTATGATGAAGATATAAACATCTTAAGTTACAAAATTTTAGTTTTCTAGTATTAACCATTTCTTAAAACTACATAAAATTCAATTATATATGTCATTAATGCCATTCAAACTAATTTTAGACTTATTCAGGAGGGTAAATAGTTTTTAGAATACTTCACTCTGTATCAGCAAGACGTATTTACGGAGATTTGCAGCATTGTAGTATTTTCGAAGCTTTATTTTAATGGTTTCGAATTTATTTTAAAACTATAAATATTGATTCAAAGAAAAATAATGGTGCTAAAATTTCGCTGAAAAGAGTTTTCTATTGGTCAACTCATACTGTACAATAAAAAAATCAAACCTTACCTAGAAATTATTTTATAAATTACCTTAAAATTACAGAATAATAAACTATTTTTCAGGTCATTTTAATATATTTATCCTGCTGTTTGATTTATTCCTCGCTTCCTTTTTCTTTTTTTAAAGTTTTTTCCTTTTTTTAATTAATCCGTTTAACATTATCCCATCGTAAATAATAGAGTTAATTGTAGAAGGCTTGATTGAAGTATAATTCGAGAATTTAACATTTTTTTTCTCGGATAAAATATAGATGTATAGTGTTATCATTTTCCCTAATAGTCATCAGAATATAGATTTGTTTTATGGTTGTTTTAAAATTTACAACACTGCAGATGACGGCAACATAGGGTCTGAAGAGGCAGTTGGTGCATTTATGCAGCTGTCACTGCTCCTGACACCGAAGTAGGAGAATCGATTCGGTTATCTAAGCCTCTGCTATTGTTAATTAACTTTAAATGTTCGTTTTTAGTTTTAGTTACCCATTGAAATCTAAGATGTTATTTAGTTTGTTGTAAAACTTATTCCTTTTCTGTTATCGCTATTATAATTTGCAATTTATTTCTGTTGTTATAAAGATTACTTTGTTGATCTGTGCTAGGTGTTCGATATTTCAGATACACAGATCAATAAATATAAGATAAATGTTATATGTAATATATTTTTTAATATAAGCGCATGTTAATACATTTTAAATATTAGCTAAAAAGGGGAGGCTACACCCGCTCAATCATGCTTGCTCTTGTTGCTTTCTTTAGAAAAACTCCCTAGGGACTTCACAAACAATTAGTGCTTGTTAGTTACATTACATTGTGCAAACAGTTTTGTTCTATTTAAGTGCTTCCACGGTGTTTCCTTAAATGCTTACAACAAACCTATATAATCATCAAAAGAGCAATTTTATTGTGGTTGCATTTCCTTCGAAATTTCTGGAGTGACTTGTGATTTCTGTTTAAGTTCTAAGAAAAATGTATTGAGAAAATAGTATCGGTGCTTTTTTTTTTCTTAATATTTCATTTTTGTATTCTACGTTACCTGGATGAAACATCTTACTTGTAATAAACCAAAATTTGCAAACTTTAATACTTTAAATATTACTAATTTACATAGTAAAGCTTATAGAAATAATTCAGACATGCATATCCTCGCGAATAATTCATCACCGAAAGCCTCGGCAATGAGCCGCGGAAACGTGAGGCAGCCAAAGAGATTTCTAAACTATTTTTCATTGAATGAAAAGGGCGTATTATATTCATGACTATGATTATTTAGTTAAATTCACTTAACAAATTAAAATAATTATCTTTACAACATGCTGAAAATAATTTTAACAACTGATGCATGGAAAATCTTCTTATAAGTTGACTTTAGGGACACTTGTTTATCCACAATCAATTTTTAAAACTATAGAAAGAATTAGCTAAGTATTTATCGGTAAAACTAAATATTTTAGTTTTGTTTTTTTTTTACTTAGGTTTTGCTTGTTAATAATCTCTAGTATCTATTTCGTAATAAAGCCCCGGTTATACCACAGATATATCTACAATACGGGTGGTTTTGTTTCCTATTTTAAAGTATCATATACACTTTTGATGAGGAAAGCTGGGGAGGGGGGGGGAGCCCCCTCGATAAATTCATCCTTTTATTTTCTGACTTAGTGGGCCGCGGATTTCTGGTCTTGGGAACCCCTGGTCTTATTTCATGATAATTGACCTAAGTTTCTGTCCGAGGATAGAAAAATGCGATTTTTCAGATAATTTCTTACTTTTTTTTTTATTAATTTATTGTACGATAGCTATTGTGAACTAGTTTTTACGTTAGTTATCAACTTTCAATTATCCATAAATCCACATATACTATTATAAACAAAACATGTAAGCCACAAATTCTGTAGTGCTAAATGATTATTAATGTATAAGGAGGAAAAATGCATCTGCTGTAACAATGTTCATTGTGAACCTTTGTATATATATATATA